>NC_051156.1:140690394-140779655 GCF_013339745.2 Dermacentor silvarum
ATTTGCAATGCAGTAAGAGCCACCTGCTGTATTTCACACGAAGACCTCTTTCACAGACAGCATTTTCTCCCTCTAAGTCTAACCTATAGCTGCGTCTTCGAACTTAACTACTGAGCTATACCGCGACGGGTGTAAAGCTTGAGAAGTTCCGCAAATACCGCCCGATGCGTCAGAACAATCACACGCGCACTTCGGACGTTATTACCTACTACTACTACAGCAGCTGCTAGTACCTCCTCCCGCTATAGTCTTTCGAGCGATGCGAACTTCCGAGCCATCTGCGCCGAATTCAATTCACGCAGTGCCGCGGCGCCGCAAACGCTGCCACAAAGTATCATCCACACGCAGCAGCAGCAGCAGGTGACGCGACCTCTTACACAAGACAGCCAAACAGGCGACGTGCCTCCAGGGAGTGGGGGGTATATCTGCGGCGGTTAAATAAGAGCCAGCTGCTCCGCCGTCCACAGCACCAGGGGGGATCGAGGACCCTCTTCGACCCCAACGACGGGGGAGAGGTCGCACGGCTTTCGTCGTCGTCGAACGTCCTCGAAATACGAGCGAGTCGTTGGGGGAGGTGAACTGGATACGCGGCGAGGGCCGAAGCCTCTGCGGCCGGCGCGCGCAGCTGACGATTTCGACGGCACGCCTGCGTGCTCTCTCCTGCCCCGCATTTTTTTATTTTTTTATTTTTTGCCTTTGTGAACGCCGGAGAGAAACGCGCGAGCCGCCACAAGAAGCAGCGACGACGGGAGATGCCAGCCGGTACGCAGCCGTTCCCGCTCTCGTCATAAATGCGGCCATAAAGCGAGAGTAGCTGCGAGCCAGGAGGAGGGTGGCAGCGTCTTTGCTAAGAAACACTTGCCGCCCTGGCACCCGGCGCGCGCGTTATCTAGGCGCCCGAAACAAACAGGGCACTACACAGCGAACGCAGCCACGGCGGCAGAGCCAACGAAACGAGGGTCACGTCGTGGAGGCGGGGAAGAACCAAACACTGCCAAAACGCGCGCGTTACGAATATAAACTCCCCATTTGGCGAACTTGCGCCCGGAAAGACAAGCGATACGTTCAAATCACAACGATAGCGGCAAGCACGGTACGGTCGTCGGAAGCCTCTTCTCGCGGGTCAAGAACGTCCGCTCATTCCGCATATGCGGCGTTCGCCTATACTTTCGAGAATGTAACAACACCGGATTCGCGCGCTATTTGATTAGACAGGCGAGGCTCCTCTTTTGGGGTAGAATTGTAGACAACGTTCAAGAAATTTCCGGCACAGTAAACACGCCTTGCGCCGAGCGATAAGTCTGATTGTGGTGAAAAAACGCTCACCTGCCGAAAGTACGCGCGGCAACACAAACACGCTTGGAGATTTTTGTGGAAAGGGGTAAAAAGTTGGGTTAAGTGCAACGTGATAACTGTCTCTCACGCGCAGCCACGCTCCATCTCACCTAATCGAGAGAGAGAGAGAGAGAGAGAGAGAGAGAGGGGATGATCGCGCCGTCACTCGGGTCAACCAGGGAACACACACGTGTCCCTTGTCTCCTCACACCTGTCCCTTGGCCCGGAGATGAATGGAAGCCGGACGAGGAGGCAGATGCCCTCTTTTCCAGCGTCTCCTCGCGAGAACTTCGGTATTGGGGATATAAAGAAACGAGCAGATGCGGCACGCTCCCCGGGCAAAGCCGCAGTTGAGTCGTGCAGCCCCTTGCGGGCCGGGATGGATGTAGCGATGGCAAGACACCTGTTCCGTTTTCGTTTTATTTAAGCGAATACAATTTTTCCCGGATATTTGCTGCCTGTAATTCTGCGGTGAACCATGCTTCCGCCTATTCAAGTCGGTTATAAATCTACATTTTTATCTCTACGCTCCCTCGCACCCGATTTCTATCGCTTCGACATGCCCGAGCAACGGCGGATTCTATCTTTCGGCTAAAACGTTGGTGGCAGCCCGGCACGCACAAAATTCGATTCGGCAACCAATTCGGCCAGACCGAGGAGGGTTTGGGCAGCTGCGAGTCACACGCTGCTCAAGAGATACTTGCGGCTTATTGCCATCGCTGCGAGGTGACGTATACGGCTCCTTTATTAGAGCCCGAATGCGGGGACAAAACAGCTGTCCCCGCCAACAGGGTCAAGCAGGCACTCGACAACTCGGGCAGGGTCAATTACAGACATTTCCATCGAGGCGGCAGGGAGCATCGATCTCCTCCTCTCTGAACTGTTGCGCGCGAGTATACAAAGCACACCGTTACCGCTTGCTTTGTATTGTTTTTGAGTTCCACACGCGTTCACGAAAGTCGAGAGGACATTATAGCTAAGCAGAGGTAGCTATCGTTGGAAAGGTCCATAGCGCAGGTGATTCCGAGGGCCATGGTGGCAGAGGAAGAAGAAAAATAAAATAGAGAGGGACAGAGAGAAATGGCGTCTGCGTCGATTCGATGGTATGTACTCCGCCCGTGCACCGCCACATCAATTCGCGTGCACCTCGTTTCGAAGTCTGGCCCGCTCGCACCTGTCGGGCTAGCCGCAGGGGAGGGTCGATGCGCGGGCACGTACTCGCGCGGCTTTTCTTCGCAGGCGTTGGCTTTGTCAGAGAGCCAGGTGGAGGGGAAAAGAAAGGAAATAGAAAACACGAAACGGCGACATCGGCGACGACGTCAGTCAAGGCGCCTTCGCGTAGCATGCCACCAGTCCGCCCAACCGAAGAAGAGTCAAGCAGGAACAGATAACGCGCCGCGCGCGCAACAAGTATACCAACCGGCGCGATCGAAACCGAGAATGCGCCCCCCGCCTTTGCCCTCCCCATCGTCAACCACGTGGAAAGTGTTCTAGGCGCGGAGCCAGCGCGTTCATCTCATACCAGGTGCGAAACCAAACCGATCTGAACGAAATACGGTCTCAGAGGCAGTATTTGGCACATATATATTTCGTTTTCTATTGCACAGATTACCGTCCATTGCACAGATTGGTCCTGGTGGTTAACAGCTACGCCCGAGCGAATGAACGTAAGCGGAGAGGAATGAAGAAAAAAAAAATGGAGGACGCTTAAGCTTCGCCTTTAAGAGTGGAACGCGATAGCGTTATCGGGACCCGTTCGCATCGCATTTTTCTTTGAATCGATTTCACTGCAACACAGAACGTGGGAAAGCCAGCTTACAAAGACCAAGCTTACACCGATCCCCTTAAAGGCGGCTTCACTTTTAAACAGCTATGCATTGCCGGGAAGACGTTTTTCCAGGGGCAATATAAGTCATCTTATATTACAATGTGAAGGCCCTAGCACTTTTCTTTATTATTTTATTGTTTGATATTGCCCCGACGCGCGCGCGTGTCCAAAACGCAGTAGGCAGGCCAAGTCCCAATTTTACCTGCCAAGGATGCGAGCACCATCTGGATAAGATTTTCGCAAGTAGCATACCCGAGCGCGCCGCTGTTGGTATGGTAGAAATGCTGGCAAAAGGGGCTTGTGTTTGAGTTTCCTCGTAAAAGAATTATGTTTTATCGTACATTCAAATAACAGTCCGACGCCACCATGTCTGTAGCTTGTGGTTAAGTCGTACTTTACCATTTTTCTGACGGAATTCACTGTGAGAAATTCAATTTTTGTTCACTAACACCTTGCACCACGCGGAGGGCCTGCGCAGTCGGGGTGGTGCGGGATTATTTTCTCCGCCACGCACGCCGACACCGGATTTTCTTTAACACGGGGCACCATTAACGCTATTGCGTTTATATATATATATATATATATATATATATATATATATATATATATCGCACAAATGTCGGCAGCGGGGTACACAATGCAAGCCGGGATTACCGATAATGGAGCGAGCGAGTTTCGACCAGTCGAGCTCATCGCAGTAACTGGACCAGCATGAGGCAAGCGTGGCAGAACATCCACCGCAGACACCAAGAACAGACAGCAATACGTTCGGCTAAAGTGACTTGATCTCGCACCCCTTTTGCGCTTCAGTGCATAAAAAGACGTTTTGTTAAGAAAGTAATTGGAACGCATTTCTCCACAAAGTTGTGGAATTAATATCTCGAAACTAGTGTCATCCTGCGATTTCGTTCCAAGTGGATCCGCCTTGCGCACTCCCCGGCTAGAATTTGTGAACTGCCATATAGGCCTTACAATTAGTTAAGGTAATAAGTTTAAACTTAATTACATAATTTTGTTAATTAGTCGATTATGTATTTCACTTTTTTGTGCAAGTAATCTCCGCCTCTTCGAGTAGACCATCCTCATGAACTAGAATTGTGCTATCTGTTCGTAGTGTTCGCTAAAACACACTGTATAAGAAGTTGCGCGTACGGGATTTCTTGGTCGATCCCTTACGCGCACTGTCGCGAACAGAAAAGTGAGGTGGTGATTTGGCCTACCGAGGCGAAAAAATTGCGCCATAGATTCCTTGCGAAACAAACAACAAAGTTCGATCTGTCCCATAGCGAATTTCTTGCAGGTGTCTTTTACAGAGCCAGTGTTCCCGCGTCAATAGTTTTCGAGACGGCTGCACTAAACGTTTAAGCATGCACGTGGGCAGTAGTACCAGGGCCAGCGCGCGGCGACGCCCATCTCCTAGACCGGCACGAGGCCGAATTTATGTCAGCCAGACCAGTCAAGTCAGCTTTCAAGGAATGGTTGGTGCACAGCGGCGGCCGAGCACCATTTTCCGCGCAAGCCCGCTCGGCAGGACAGCCTAATCCCTTCGCTCGCGCCTTTCTTATTAATAAACCCACGCGGTGCTCGGCGTGCACACACACCACATCTAACGCGGCGCGTTCCCGCGAGAGAGACCACCTTCGCACCACTTACACAGTCAGCGCGAAGAAAGCGGGCCAAGTCGAAGGAAAACGACAACAAAGAAAACAGCAAGAACAAAGAAACCGGGGCGCCCAACGGAGAGCCGCGGGGGCCGACCTCCCACCGTCACGCCAACCAACAAGCCGAACGAAGGTTCCGGCCTCGACAGTCGGTCGGTCGGTCGGTCGCCCAAGTGACACGGGCGCCACGAGCACACCGGAAACTCCTTCCTCCTGCGCTGGCACACAAAACGCACACAAAAGCACGAAGCGCACGAGGAAACGACCTGGGCCAACTAAGCCAAGACGACGACGACAACGACCACGTAGAATGACGAAGAAACGAGTGCGCGAAGACGCGCGCACGTCCTCACACGCGCCGCTTCACTGATGGACCTCGATTCGGTCAATTTGACTTTTTTTTTTTTTTTTTTTAAGCGGGAAACGGGACACGCGCGCCCGCCGTGCGACTCGTCACGTAGTATCTCGACGATGACGAACAAAAGGGAGATTCGTTTTCCAACACACACTTGGGGCGGTGTCGCAGAGAGGCGAGAAGGCGAAGCATGCAAAAAGCGAGTCGACAGCCGCACACAATGTTGTCCAGCGCATTCAGCTACATTAGCTGGGTATACGAACAGTTTCTGTGAGGGGCGAATACCTTTTAGCGGCCTTCGATAAAGTTCGCGGGTTCCCGCGACAACCACTTGCGAGGCCGTCACCGTTCTCTTCTCGAATTAGTTGAAGTGAGAGTACGGATGCGACAATGTGCGACGGAGTAATGAAACGGAACATTCCGCGTAACGATTTCACCGCAAAACCCGCCAACTCGAGGCGCATCGTCACTGAATGCGACAAATCAGTTCTGCGGAAGCCGCAGTTGATGATCAGTTTGCGCCCTCGCTCGGCGATCTTCTAACCTCCTGGTTGGCTCAGCTGGTAGAGCGGTCACCCCGGAAATGCGTTGGTCCCCGGTTCGAATTCCTGACCAGGACGATTTTTTTTCTTCAACTACGAAGTTTCCTGTCGAGTGGATGACGAATTTTTCCTTTTCATAAACAAGTGTAGTTCATGACAGCCTCAACTTGACCCGCTCGCCCTCTCGCCTCATGCGGAGGCGGCAGCACCTTGGCAAGCATGCCACGCATTCTTCCAGAGATTAAAAAGACGCGCCGAGACGAAAGCGGCGACCCGCTCGGCGTCTTTTTCACGCGCACAAAGCTGCACTGCTTCGCCGACGCCTCCAGAGAGACGAAGAAGAGCTAACGCCTTCGGGACAAAAGGCGGGTAAAGGAACAAGCGAGGCCGCGTAGAAGAAAAGCGCATGCGCCGAGAGGACTCTCGAAAAAGAGGAAGTGGTCGCCTCGATTGCCGCGAAAAAGGGGCGGAAACGACGACGTCGTCCTCTCAACTACACCGAAGAAAGTGATACGGCCGAGTGTTCCCTTCTCTCTCGGTGCCCGCGGAGATAATAAAAACGCGCGAAGCAAGGCGACCGAAGAGAGCGAGACACACACAGAGAGGCCCGTTTGTCGTCGTCCTCGCCGTGTTGGCACTGCGCAAACACCAGCCGCGTGCGTGCGAGCGCACACCCAGAGATGCGACCTGCTCACGTGACACGGCGCTCATCGCCGCCCGAACGGCATTGTTCACTTCACCCGGCCGCAACACGTACTGCGATAGCAAGCAGCCGCAGGTGTCAGTTTGAGAAAGTCGTTCTAACAGGCGAAAGTGTCCGAAGGAGAAGGGAAAAAAAAAAAAAAAAAAAAAAAGCCACGGCTGCTCTCAAGTTCAGACTTGAGCCTACTGATTGATGTCACCTTTTGCAGCAGCGCTACGAGATGTGCAGTTTGCGCGTGGCTGCATACGAACCCGTAACACGAGCTGCGACACCAGTGCAACGCAGGAGCTGCCTTTGATTGTGGTCCAATTAGTGTGGGAATCGAGCACGCGATTTCGCGATCAGTACAGCGAAAGGCTGACGGTGACCAGACCCGAGTATGGCCGCGCAGAGAACGTTCTATATCTTTGTCAAAGCGTCTCAGACAGCCACACAAGCCTGAATCACTTATATGGCAGTCGAACCCGGATACATCGAAGCCACACACAACGAATTATTGTGTATATGAAACAGCTGCAATATAACCCTTGAACATTTCTGTATATACCAAGTTACCTATATATCGAATGTTTTTGCGATCCCCTTCAGATTCGATATATCCGGGTTCGATTGTATCACTATGTGACAACACATTGCGCCTGGGCTCTTTTAAAGAACCTGCGCAAACACGGTATATGGGAAGGAATCAGCGCCACAGCGTGATGCGAAGACCGGAACTCGTTCTCGTGCTGTGCAATATGGTACTAAAGGTCCTTCCTTCGATTCTGCAGGCAGCAACATTAGGGTCATGGGCGTCGACGCAGATATTGGTGCTTGCAAAACGCCTCCGTCCCTGACACAAAAGTCGAGAGACATGATGCTGTTTCTTCTCGCGCTGTGTATTATAAGTATGAATAACCAACTAGCCCAGTCAGCCACCTTAAGATATTTGGGCGCCGTGGTGACTGAGGTGGCAAAGGACACCCACCATTGTGCAGGTGTTGCGAGCGGCGTTACACTCGCCTCGTATCCGTCTCAACGTTCTAGGATCAACGTTCTCAATGACCCTTCGTACTTCCCATGTTAAAAAAAAAAAAAACATCCTGTCCTTAATGTTTTTAATACAACAATGAAAGAAGCGACATTTCTTATCAGAGCTGTCCAGCTACTTCTAGCGGGATGCAGGATGGAGTGCACTTTCACCTTTGCTTCGGGGGTCGAACGCTTGCTCCCGTACTAAAAACGTACATAAACGCGCAGCACAGCGCCACCTCTCGACTAACAGCCCTTAAAGATGCCCAGGACAACGACCTGTTCGAGAAGCTTCATTCTAGTGTATTCATGCAGACGGCAACAGCACGTTGTCGCAAAAATTTTCACTTAGGAACCTCCGAGTTTCACTTAATCCTTAGTGAAAATTTCAATCGAGGGACGCGACGCTGCCATCCACTTTCTTGGGGTCGATGTCAAGTGCCGGATGCAGGAACATTCGAGAACACGGGGGTCAAACTGCTGAACACCACGGCTACGTCGTACGCAAGGTGGCCGAAAATATGTACACCTTCCACGTATCTCTGAATACTAAAGGCAATAAAAAGAATGAAGGAGAAAAAACAAAACAAAAACGCCACAGAGACGGTAAATCTCCGACTTAGTTCATTCAGCACGCCATCCCGTTCTCCTGGCGGTGTCAACTCTTTCTCTTCTTCTTCCATGTCTCTCTCCCTTTTCCGGCTGCTCAGCGGCCCGTATCTCTTCCGCCTGTCCCCCCGCACCGGAAGGGCAGCCCATTACACCTGCTTTGGTGGCGCCATTATTTTCAGAGTGCGCATTCAGGGGGACCGCCCGAAGAGCAGCCCCGCGACGTCGGGGGCAGATGACCGAACGGGCACGGCCCACGGATTGCGCTAAAGCGTGAGACAGGAAGCGGCGCAACGCAGGGCCTCGCGGGCGCTGCCCCCCCTCCCCGGTACACGGCGTCGCGTACCGATGACCACGAAGCGGGGAGAACCCACAGAACGAAGCCCGCACCCGAGAAGAAATTCCGCCAACGCCTCTTGTTCTATCTGCCACAACAACGGCGCCTGATATAATATTATCAGGCGCCGTCGGCGTGCCATCACCCGAAACGCAGTTACGAGCGTCACGACTACCCTGTCCTTCAATCCCACTCTTTCCAACAAGAATCGCTTCTCAACGTTCTGCTTTGTGTATCCATATAGTTTCTTTAGCACTCGTATCGTCCACCCCTAGGGCCCACTGGGACCTGACGAAGCGCGAAAGGAGATAATAACCGATATGTAGAGATTACTAACAAAACAACAATTACGGTCACTGACCAAGTCAAAAGTATTAGACGTTTCGGAACCCCAACGGGTTCCTTGTTCCCAATGCTGCGGACAAGGCATTGTGGTCAGTTTATATGCGTACCGTGTGACGTAGAGGGCGGAGATAAACTTGGGCCAATGTGCCATCGGCATAGTGTTTTCTGTCGCTTGTATATATATGCAACGATTCGAGCAGCAGCCTCGTGGTCATATTCTTTCTTTCCCGATGATAGAGATTACTTCGGCCACGGTTCCGGACACATACCGAAGCCCGAAGACAAACCGGAAAAAACAGCCAGGACTCGGACGCCCTCGGAGAAAACGACGAGAACAATCGCTTGACCTGCGCGTCTCGACATCGCTCACACACACGACACAACACGCGCGCCTGGCACACGACCGACAGGCGAGTCGTGCCTCGGCTGTCCTTCAACTCTTGACCACCGGCTCGCGGCAGAAAGGTCAATGCAACAACTATCGGTGAAAGGCGGAAGGAAGCCGCATCTGTGGAGGAGGTCCGTCCACCTTGGCCCACACACCAGCCAAGGATAAACTTTCTCCCCTATATAGATGTGTGGATGGGGCACGCGCTTTGCCAATTACAGCGCGCGCGACCCTGATTCCTCAGGGTCGAGGGACAAGAGCAAATGCGCGCGGCGAGTTGAGGCCAAGGCAAAATCGTACCTCCTATGCGATAAACGCAGCTCAATTTTTTTCTTCTTAGAGTGCCAATTCTCTCTTAACGCGAGCCCAACGTGGCCCCTTAATCTGGCAAAGGCGCGACACTCGCACGCCTTCCTTATTCCTTCCGTACGAAAGAAATGAGCTCTTAAAGAGACATAAAAAGTGCCGAAATGCACTAACCTGCTAACGTTTCTAACCGATAGCTGGACCACAAGTCACGTCTCTTACGTAAGAGCAATCCGCGATTGGGCATCTCCGCGTTATCGTGCCTATCACCACCATGAGCGGCGGGGTACGCGAAAAGCAAGTAGAGACGAGACGTCGTCTTCCGCAGCAGCCAGAATATAAATGGCATCGACGCTCTCACACACGAAGACGCAGACACGCACCACCGCCTTGGCCGTGAGCGGTACTGACCAACACTCACGGGGCTAATCGCGTACGCAAGTATAAACAGAAAAGTGGACAAGTGAATGGCCGCCGCGGTAGCTGAACTGGTAGCTTAACCGCACGCGTTATAATGCGGGTACGGCTGTGGCAAAACTGTCTTTTCGTACACTTTCATTTCCCCTCAACCTTATCCTTTCTATATTCCAATTAAACGTAACGATTACGTTCCCCTAAGCTTTTACTCGGGATAACGACGGCGAACAGAATTTTTTCTTTTCTCATCCCGTGGGAGACACAGGCCGTCTTAACCGCAGTCACATGGCGCACTGCCGAGTAAAATGTCAACTGTGGTCGCGAACGCGTGACAGCCATAAAAAAACAAAATAAGTTAAAATGAGAAAAGCGGCGTGCACAGCGTTTCCGGAGATAAGCGGAGAGGATTAAAGGCTTTACGAAGACATCATGCAGCGCTAGCTGTGGTAAAAGCAGCGTGACCGGCACTGGTACTTTCACCGTCCTTATCGGATAGAAAGCTTTCGATATATATATATATATATATATATATATATATATATATATAGAGAGAGAGAGAGAGAGAGAGAGAGAACTGGGTAATTAAAAAAAGGAAAGCTGTCATTGGCCGACAGCTTCTCCGTCAATAATCGACCTTTCTCCCGCTAACTGAAGGAAACGTCGAACGAATACCTCACCAGACTAAACTAATTTAGTGTAGCTCTTTAGCGACGTTTTACTGTTCAACCCGGTTAGTTTGTAAACTTTTGTACTGCAGTCAGGATAAGCATGCGCGGCTAGCCATTAGGGCGCATAGCATTCTAAATCAGAAAGCGGAGACGAGCCTACGCAGATCGTCAATTATTTTAGCACGACGCTGAGGTATTGTAGCTCGGTGGTAACAGGCTGCACTTTTGGTTTTTCCGTTTGCGCATCATCGCCTGGCGCGTTTTGTCTTGTTCCTGCATGTACATATTCGACGCTTTCCCAATAAAAATTCAGTTGCTATAGTCAAGAGTTCGTGTTGCGTTTCCCCCCGTTCTTCGTCTTCCGTGCGCTCAGGCTATATAGGGTCCCGAAGTGTACTAAATACCTACTACGTTCCCGAAAACTACTTAATACCTAGATATTTTTTTTATTGAAGTCAACATCCGCTGAGCAATGAGCTAAAATATAAGTCAACGACTAATTTCAAACGCATCATTGAATCCCATCTACTGTCTAGCACACTGGAACACAACACGATCTGGCTGGTAAATCTTCAAGCACCGTGTAATTTACGTTAAATGTATAATACATTCTGAGCCAATATTATTTATCTGCGCCTGTCTGCTAAACTAATTCCCTTCCGTGAATGTGCATCCGCCAGGAATCGAGTAATTTCTCGGAGATTGGTCAACGTCACGTTACCGCCGAACAGCGCATGGGTGGTATATAGGGCGGATGTCAGGCAGTGCTTTCTTGTGTATTTTCAAGCCTTGCCTGCATTGACCCGTAATTGCGTCCGAACACGAAAATTATACCAACTCGCCCAGCTATCATTTCTTACCGTGATCGATATGTGGCGCAAAACAACAAAGCCCCAACAATGGAATAAGTCGATTCAAAACACACGGAAGCCCTTCGCGAGGTTTTCCCTGAGCGGGACACACACACGGCAAGGGGCGTCGCCCGCACCCCCGATGTCGCACGAACAAGCCTCGCATACAAGGCGTCGTCTCCGCTGCCTCGCTCGACCGCTATTTTCGGCCGAAGGCGTCGGTGCGAGAGGTGGGGGGGTCCCACCAACTTCGATGCGTGCGCCTCCTCACCACTTGCGCGTAGAAAGAGAAGGAGGGGGGGGGGGATAGCAACGCCACCTCCTCTCCGACGGCGAGCGTTGCCGGAAGGACGACACGTCCAGCACGCCCTTCGCGCGACCCCCCTCCCCTCCACCCGAGCGACACCTTTTACGGCAGCGTCAAGAGAAAAGTGAAAATGCATGAAGCCGATTGCTTTCAACCCCGTTTCCGCTTCAAAGGGGGCGTATACGTTAAGGGGCGCCTGCATCCCTGGCGTACACGTACGCGCCACAGCGCGAATGTGCAGCCAAACCAGCGCCCTTCGGATGATGGACTTCACGGTTAATGCGATTCTCCTTCAATGAAGTGAAGTAGCGTATGTTTAGATATCTCTCTTGCTACAGTTCTCAGGGTGCTATAACGAAGTGAAAACGTGATTTTGGGCGTGTTGGTTCCTACTTGGGTTAGAATGCGGTACAGGACTGGGGACGAAGACTAACGAGAACAGCGATCAAGCACAATGATACAGGTGTAACTATAGTGCTCGCTCTTTCGCCATTTTCAAGCTACACATTAATACAATTAATAAAAAGCACACGCGTAATTCACGAGGCGATAATGAAGTTAATGAATGGTGACGATGAAGTTAGGCGAGATAGCTGTCCTGCATACCCTTTGTAGCACCGCCAGAGCACTCTAGAACGACCAGTCGACTGTGCCATTATAGTTTGAAAGCAGCAAGTCGGAGCGTGCAACAGGTAAGGAGCGTAGACTATTACGGACAAAATATTAACTAAAACTGTTGACATCAAGACGCCGCCGTTTGCCGTGGGAAAACTCAAACCTCGGTGCGGTTCGTGCGAGAGTACAGTTTTCTTTTACTGCTGTCCGAATTGGGCGCGACTTTGACGAATCGTAGGGAGGTTAGCAGCGACCGGTCGTAATCAACAACCGCAGACCATCGGTCTGCCATTTGTCCCAACAGCGGTTGAACCGCGCCGCCGGTCAATAAATCTCGCGGGCAGATGCTGCCGCAAATGACCTCTCCCCGATCCGGTGACCGATATGCGTGGAACTTCTTTTAAACTACTCGGTCGATGTTTTCTTCTGCCTCCTTGCGCTCCCTTCCTTTAACCCCGTAATGACCTGCGTTTGCCCTTGTCTGCTCTTCGATTTTGTCTTCGTTCGAGATGTCGCGCTGCTATACGCTGCATCATTATACATGCTACCCGGTTTTCAAGCTTCAAGACTTGTTTACAAGCACAGGTACCTTAACTCATAGCCTATAATAGCATTATATATATATACGCTGGAGTGAGTTTGAAGTTGTGGATAGCTATGCGAGACAATTACTTATCGTACTAATTATAATTAAGTTATCATTAAAATGAAATTCCATTGCTTGTTTCTACAAATGTTCCTGATCATGGACGCAAGTTGCGCTCACAGTTGGTAACAGGTCACACACGAAGAAAAGCGATCGCCACACGCACACGATGATGCGCAAAACTAAGGATTGTTTTAGACCGTTCGTATGGAAGCCGCAATGTCTAATACTAATTAAAAACACCGTTTTCTTAAGCGGCGCTCGGAAACTAAAACGTCTTATAGTTAAAGGAGCTTTAGAGATAATGAGTCCCCAACCGGCCTTGAGTACAAAAAAAAAAAAAAAAAAAGGCCCAAACTTCTTTGCACGCCTCTTGCATTAATTCTTTTGTAAGCTCTGCCAATAGCGTCCCCTAACTTCGCGTCCCATATTTCCGAAACTTCTTTTTTTTTTTTTTTTTCTGTCGGCGTCCTGCTCTTTTGCATGAATTTACTACCCGACCAGACGAGATTCCTCAAACCATTGACTGTAATGATACAAGGAGTATGCCTGTGCGAGATTCCCCGGACAACATGCCGTTTCTTCCAGTACGCCCTATTATATTGTGCAGCGCAACTTCGCGTTCTTATTCTGCCTTCGGTGCCCTCTGCCGTCCGCGACAAAGCGAAACCGGGCCGCTCACGTGAGAACGTAGGGCAGAGAGCAGCGCCCCCCGCGTGTCGAGACCAGCCGTATCGATTGGCGTGACCTTTTTTTTTTTTTTTTTTTTTTCCCGGAACTGGGTCGACCGCCACCTCCCCTTTCACCACTACCCTCGGGTCCCGACCACGGGCAACAGCTGCGACGACGCGCCCGTGAGTCACCAGACCCGAGGTTCCGAGAACAGCGCTTCCGGCACACTCACATCATCCAAGCGCGAAATGAGTGCACGAGCGGCACACGTGCTTTGCGCGTTTCCACCGACTCAGCAAAATTGGCAAAATTGCGCGATAGGATGGATGGATGAATCAGAATGTATTTCTATGACCATCTCTTTGGCGAAAGCCACGCTTTCACCATTGCTCAAGTGAAGCAGGCGCACAGAAGCCTCGTCAAAAAGCGACAACGCGGCGACCTTTATCCTCGTTCAACCTTTTTACCTTTAAGTTACTGTGGGGGTAACCTGGCGATACTATTTGGGGCTCTTTATATACCTTCGGGGTAAATTTAGACGCGGGTAAAAAAAAAAAAGTTTCGTGCAAGCGACACGTCCCCGGGCACGAGCAGAGAGTCACGGCAGGCAATCCTTCGGCGCATTATCGGGCTGTCAACAAGCCGGCTCCCGATGGTCCGTTATTTATTACCCAGCCTTCGGCGCACGGCCGCGGGTCGGCCATTCAAAGCGGCCGGGGGGAAAGAAGAGCGTCTCGTACCGCGGCGCGGCGTCGCAAGCCCGAGCTCGGCGCAGCGCCAACGGCCTTCGGCAGACCTTGAATGAAGAGCGAGAGGAGAGCGACCTTCGATGGAAAAGCCTCCGCCTGCCCAAGATCATCACCTCGAGCACTCCCTACGGTCCAACGTCTCACTGTTTGCGTCGCGCCGCTCGTTGTCAGGCCACCACCACACGCGCCAGCGCGGCGGCCTCCAACAAACGCTTCATTGCAGCCGAGGCCCGTCCGAAGGCTTGGCTCACCTTAGGATCACGGACTTTTTGCCCGTATCACCGGCGCATCCGGAGTTACGCAAAAGCCAGTGCATTTTTTTCTTGGGGGGGGGGGGGGGAAGAAAACCGCTGCGCAGCCACTACTACCTTTCGCTTTTTTTTTTTCTTCGCAAACGCCGAATCATGGCGACCGGAGCAACAGGCGTCCAATACCGGATGAAGCGAAGGCTATTGGCATACGGCAAACAACACGACCGGGCAAATCAGACAGGATGAAATCCGCGCATTTGTATATACGCAACGTAGTATAACGAGATGCGCCTCCGCTTGGCAAAGCGGCGGCGGCAGCCTCGGCCAAATTAGCGAAAGCACACGAAAGAACTATCCACCGATCCAAGGGTATAACGCCGACCACTATACCGTGGCTTCGGTCAAGAGCGCGCGCGCTTGGCCGTCTATCACGCGGATGACCCTTGGGCTGGCGCCACGCCACCAAAGAAACCACACCGAGCCGCGCGCAAGTCTCCAACACAAGGACACGTCCAGAGAGAAAAATAAAAAAATAAAACATCCACTTGGCCAGGGAACAAGCGGCGTCTAATCATCCGCAGACAGCGGGGCGCCGAGCGCGTACAATTCTCGCCACAAACTACACAGCCAGCGCGGCCGCAGTGAACGCGCGCCGACTGTTGCGCGCCAGCAGGACGTCCCGACAGGGGTTCAATGCGAATACGAAAGAAGCGAAAGCTTCCGAAAAAAAGCAGCGGTAACGTCGCTGCGTCTTTAGGCACACTTATTAAACACACGGGCTCGCCGCCTCGTATGCGCGGCAAACGTTGACGTGGCTTCGCGACCCTATCGAGTTGCATAAAGCAGCAGGCGGTTGGGTGAGCAAAGCATCCCTTTTATTATACACTACACACACTCGCGAGATCCAGCGTTGGTAACTCCCTCAACAGGCCACATTTTTGTTTTGTTCCTTATCCCATTCGTGGAGAGATAGGTAGTACAAGATCGCTGGGTTTATCACGAAAGCCCCGATGGAAGGCAAGAGAGAGATAGAGATACATAAGGGGAGAGAGAGCATGCGACCTCCAGGTTTCCGAGCCAGACGACGACGAGGCGCATGCGCAGTAGCCGGCACCACTACGGCCACGAAAGTGCATCAATCTGCCGCTGCGTATATGGAAAGAGACGTCACGGCTTGCTTCTGCGCGACCGAGGTCAGTGCCGTGGCACGGAGCGAAAGCGGCAGTGCTTACATTATTACAAGGACAAAACCGGTGAACGAGGAAGTTCGACGCGGGCAACATTGTTCGCAGTTCTCCGCATGGCTGCAGTAGGCACAGGGAATGTCACGACGGCGGCGGAAATAAGCCGCGTTTCACAATCGCGCGATTCGCCACGTTAACCGACGGATTAAAGTTTCTCCGCTTCGTTCGCAACCGGACAAGCGAGTCGGCTATCTGCCGTTACGCAGGTGCCGCCCCGGACGCCAATATTAGCGCAGTACAGTGTCCGCAATTCCCGAACGTGAAGTTCGTATAGCATTAAGCGAAGGCGGCAGACCAAATGCACGTAGGTTTTGCGAACTGTCGAATTATTGCGTTAATTCCGTCGCAATTAATTGACAAATACCTTCTCTTCGCTAATAATACTTTCGGTACTACAATGCTGCGCGGCGAACTGTTTTGCGAATGAAACCAGGTCCAGGCATTTGGTGTTTTAGCGAGCGAAAGTTCCATGGAGTATTGCTTTATATATACAGGGTGTTTTTTTTTGTTATACAATACATATTTTTTAAATATAAAAACATCTATGACCGTGAGACACCTGTCTTCCTCGCATGCGAGCTCTACGGCGAGGAGGAAATACTTTGCCGCTACTTCAGTTACTCCGAAAAGACTAATTAACGAAAATTCGTTAATTAAGTTTTTGTTATTAACCTGAGGATAGTAGTCTATATTAGTGAACTCGCAGGGCGTCACAAGTTATGGCAGAAATATTTTCCTAGAAATCCTGCCCCAAAAATCGCACGTGATTTGAGATGCTCATAATCGAAATTGAGGGCCAAATCCAGGCGATATCGAGACTGAGCGCGTCCTGCTGTACGTAACAGACAGGGACGTAAAAATACACACCGCGGGCGCTAGTTAAACTGAGCACATTTCGTGCGCTGATCGACATATTAGGAGCAACGTGTAGCACAGGAAGGAACAAGGTAAAAATGTTCATTCCTGCGTTACCACGTCTTGCCTGTTGTATACACGTCGGTCAATAAATGATCAGATCTTAGCCATCACCCGCGGTGTATATTTTACTTTCTCGCGTCCCCACCTGTCCTATATACGCTGCAGCTCAATGACTAACCGTTAAATGACCTCGTAGAACACTACCAAAAATTTAATCTAATCTCGGTCAACGTCGTGCTTTTCCTTTTAGTGTCGCTTTAGCACGCATTAACCGAGTCGAGTACTCGTGTCACATCACCATTGCAGTAGTACACAAAACGACCGGCCTGTTACTTCGGCGGTGCCAAAGTGGACAAGAGGAGAGGCGCGATAAAGTACTTTGAGATCGATACTCGGATCGTAGAACGAAAAAAAAAAAAAAAGAAAAGAAAAAGCAGCGTCGGTACTGTACGAGCCACCCCCACTTCCCACAAGCGCGGAAGAGACAAAAACTTCGCAACAATCGCGGCTCTTTAAGCGACTTACAGCGCGAGGCGATTTCCGTCGTAAAAGAGGCGCTGCGGACGAACGTGCCCCAGGAAAGACTCCTTCCGTGGACTCCTTCCGTGAACAGAGTGTTCGGCACGACAAGCCAACTGGATTGGGCCACAGCCAAGAGCAATCTTCTCAGACAGCGAACGTGAGGAGAAAGGGTATCCCACTAATTTTATTACTGCAAGCGAATGATGTTTCACGCGCCTGTGGGGTACCCGAGGCTAAAAAAAAAAAGCCGTATAATGGGACTCGCATTACTTGGTCAAAGTTTGGGTTATAGGCCAGTGGGCATGAAGTGACTGCAATGAAAAAAACAACACTATAGGAGGCAGTCGTAGCTTACGCGTCTCTTGTAGGCCACGGAGAAAGGGCAAAAAAAAAAAAAAAAGAATAAGAGCGTCACGAAACAATTGTGAAGCCTATATCTGCATATAGTTCCTAAATCTCTCAGGAATCGCGTTGTATTTGTAATCCCATATCCGCTGATCTGCGAAAACAGACAAGCGCATCTCTACAACAACCTTCAACAGAAATCTTCTGATCTCAGAGGCCATGCTGTCGTCATGCCTATCTCCCGACTTCCCCGATAGATGGCGCTGGCATCGGATATTTCTTTCGCTAGTTACGCGTTCGAAACGGCATCTCGAAAACTACTCAAGGTTATCCATAATACTCTGGTAATGGGACTAAGCGAAAGCCGTTTACGCAGTATTTGCCCAACTAAGCCGATCGCGACGAGTGCCGCATGTATTGCACGAAGACTTGACGCGTGAAGTTCTAATACGAGTGTCAAATGCAGTGTCTCGAGCTCTCTGCAAGGTCCGGGTTAAACGCTCGGCGAACTCGCGGACCGAGAGGTGGAAGCATATTTGTGGAACTTTTTCTTCTGGTTTCTTTCTTTGTATTATGTTCTTCGTATTTCAAATTGTGAAGCCTATAGCTATATAAAAACAAAGAAAAGGCGCATGGGGGATATAGGCGCTCGCCCAGTTACAGGCAAGCGGTAATTTCTAGCCGCCGATCGCGATGAGTGTGTCACGAAGAGCTAATACGAAACAGTGTCTCGAAAGGTCCGGCAACTATGGAAGGCCTACTTCCAAGATTCAACGGGAGGGACGCAGGGGCGGCGTCAGAAGAGGTTGCCTTGCCGAGGCTATAGCTGCCATGACCTCACACTTTATACTTCCTACGCGTAGCGATAACGTCCGGTGCGATGTACCCCTCGGCGTCGTCCCGTTTCTACAAAACTGGCCAGTCTGCAAATGCACTTCGACAGCAACTCCTCAGTGGAAGTGCAACGGCCCCCGAGAATACTGCTAGTTTACAACCAACCGGCGTCCGCCCGCGCTGAGAGCAATACGACCCATCTCCGCCGGTGCATGGCCTCGCAAGCCGTAGGGCCCATTCACACTTGCGACCAGGCGAGGTCGGGCGACCGATTGCGACTGGCGACCAGAAAGCTACTCAAGACGAATGATGTTCACACTCACACATGCGACCGACGAGTCGCTAAACCGAAATGTCTCACGATATGCCGTTCACGTCTGCTTGAAATGTCATCGCCACGTAAAATAAGCGTCAGCGTATACGGACGTCCTGTTCCTTCGCATCTGATTGGTTCAGCTGGTCTGCGACTGCGGTCGCGCGAATGAAAAATCGAGCAGTGAGCGACTGTGCCGAAACGGTCGCATTCCGAGAAAAGCGACCATTTGCGACTACTTGCGACTGGTCGCTTTGCGACTAACTCGGTCGCGCGACCTCGCCTAGTCGCAAGTGTGAATGGGCCCGTATAGCTTGCCGCGCATGCCGGTGGACAAAGAAAGCGACGCCATCAACAAATGAACGCCGCTCAGGAGGGCGTCGAACCTCCCGACTGTTGAGATCGGCGCTTAGCCGGCTTGCGTCATCAGGACGTGGAGTATGTACCACAGTGCAGTGAATCAACGGCGCTATTTTACTGAATATTCAATTGAACAGATTCTTGTTTCGATTATCAGCAAAAACTGGTCCTTTGGCGCATAGCGGGATTTTTTTAGGGGCGAAGCTCCTTAGGGTGTGGGTCTGTCCCTCCTCTGTAGTAGTAGTAGTAGTCGTAGTAGGTAGCCACGTCTACTTTTATGAGAAAAAAAAATTCCGAAAGTTGTGTCCGTAGCGGAATCGAACCAGGGACCCCTCGCTTCTGAACGCGCGGCGCTAACCACTACGCCACGAAGCGCACATGGACACACGCACCACGATGGCAATAAATACCCAACATTAACGAAAGACTGCGCGTTTCTAACGCGTTTGTGCTAGCGCGTTACGGCCCGTGTAAGAAGCTGGTGTAAGACGCTGTGGCCTCTCCGCCTTACCCCCGCATTCATAAACGCTGATGGCGTCGGCAAACGCGGTGCACGTTCCGCCATGTGTAAACGGATGCGTAAGACGCTGTGGCCTCTCCCCCTTAGAGCACTGCACGTTTCTAACGCGTTTGTGCTAGCGTCCCCTTAAGCGGGAGATGGTGCAATTATAATGAAGGGCGCTGTTATAAAATAGGAATGACGTCACATATGGCGCGTGTCATTGGTGGAAGTCAATCGTTCGATTTAGTGCGGCGAGACTGGGCGAATTACACGGACGATTCACGGTTTACCGATGATTCCCTCCGGAGCTTCGCCCACTCAACATCATTCACCCCGTGGATATGCGGTGTTTTTTTTTTTCCCCTGTCTATTCCGAATAACATTTTTCTTGTATTTTAGGCAAACTCACATACGACGCTCACAGTTCACCATGGTGGTTTTTCGAAGCTTTATCAGAATTATATGCATTGCTAAAGTCAGCTTACTAAGGAGAGTTCCGGTGCGGGTTCTGACTTCGGGACCGTAATCTCGACGTTGCTTCCTTTCGCAAATAAAATAAACCGAATATTTCAAGATATAGCAATCGTGGTGGCGGTGCGGGGAGAATGGGGGGGGGGCGCGGCTGCACCACCGGCCGTCAAAGATAGCACATAGACGCGCAGCATCAATCGCGCGTAATGCACACGTCGCAGGTTACAATGTATAACCCAGCTAAATAACAACACCACGTGCACAAGCCGTTCACAAACATGCGCGTGACGACAAGATGTGCTCTACGCGGGGTGAGAGCACGACCCGCGGTCGCCGTTGGGGGCCGAGAAGAAATCTGCGGCGGCCGCGGTGCCGAAACCGGAGTAGCGAGCGCGCGCCGAAAATACCCGGCCGATGATGGCTCGCAGCAGCAGCGAGAGCGAGCCCAACCAGCTCTTTCGAGGCACATGGCCGTGTGCACGCGCACGCACACACAGCGGTGGTATACATACGCTAGGGAGCCTGTATACATGCAAGCGCTGTTTCAGGGTGGTGACAACCTTTGTAAGGGTACCTGCAGCTAAATTGGCGGGTAAAATTTTCCGCCAAATATAGCATGTGGGAATCAAAATGGCGAAAATACCAGCCGACAGACCACGTTTCCCGCACCCGTTGGTGCCGTGAAACTAATTCATTAAAAAAAAAAAAAATAAACTTTGGCCTCAGCAGCCCGAGACCCATAGCGTGTCTGAAAGCAATGTATGGCACGTCTACGTTTTAGTTAAAGAGGCTTGTAAGCAGAGTTTTTATTACAGCACACTTCGAAAAACACCCTTTATATAGTGTGTACAAGGGGAAGGCAACGACAATGTGTAATGCAGTTCACATTCTTGGCGTGAGAAAATACTACCACGAGCACGCCACCGTTCCTTATAACTTGTTGCTTTGTATGCTATTGAAAAAAATAAGTTTGATGTGTTAAAATAAAAGGAACAGTCAACTAGTATATCAAAGATGTATGCAGGTTTCGTGTGCGCATTGCTGCAAAACTAAATTAAAGAAATTTATTAGATCGCGTGCCAAAATGGGTACATCAAGCGTGACAAAAAGAATGCAGGGATCCGCCGCGACTTCTAGTGAAATTGAGAATCAAAATGGCTACTCGGCGAATTTGGCGGTAAATAGCGCTCAAAATTTTGGAGTTGTCACCACCCTAAAACAGCGCTTGCATGTAGGCTCCCTAACATACACGCGAATCGCGGTGGCAGGCCCGCGCGCCGCACCAGCTTTGAACCACGAAGACCGCAGGAATGCCTTACGATTAGCCGGATGTGCCATTCTGCGGCTGCAGAGAGAGAGTGTGGTACGCTCAAGAGGAGTCTGGACTGCGGCCGATGCGAACCGAATACCTGTCCGCGCGAAGAAGAGTTGCGAGATCGGACGAGCGCAGAGTTATAGCGCAGTTCCCAAGCCTCTCTGTCCCTCCCTTCTGTCGCCTCTCCTCCTGTTCGGCCGCTTAAAAACGGGAGTCAAGGCTTTGCGCTGAGTCGATAGTTTCCCAGAACCCGCGCTGGGCTTGTCGCCCCCCCCCCCCCCTTCCCCACCGAACACCTCACTCGAAAAAGGTTAATGACACCTTCAACCGGTCCGGACTTTCGGAGAGTTGCGGCAGGGCTGCGACTACATGGGGACGTTGCTTGGAAAGCGAAGTCAGCTCCAATATGTTAAACGAAGACTACTTACGACTGTCATAATACGGCTCGTAAACTGCTGGCTTCGACGATTTTGCAGCAACGCAGAAACCCTCGGAAACGCCATTTAATTCGCCACCTTTAAGTGTACACAGAAAGGGTTCTACGCATGCGCATAGCGCGAAATCAATTTGTTTTTTTTTTTTTTTTTTTTGTAAGCTGGGCAGTCACTAGCGCTTAAACATCAGGTCCACAGTTTCTAAAGCTCTGCTCTCTACATAAACCGAATTTGCTTCGCGGTCAATTGTTATGCGCTGTGAATTAACAATGCACATAACACGACGAGCACCGTAACTCACGCAAATAAAGAATACAAAAAAAAATTAAGTAGTCCTGCGAAACAAAGGAACAAGGGGCGAGCGAATCACCTTTCTTACGCACAATGGGACGACGACGGCGCCTGCACGTTCCAGCCCCCATGCATCAGTACCTCCTCTCTCTCTCTCTCTCTCTCTCTGTCAGTCAGGGCACCCCCATCGCACAAGTAAGGTGCACAATCAACAAAGCGATTACCAGTCGGGGGGAGTACCAACAAAGGAAAACGAAAGCGTGATTACGACGTTAAAGACGCGCGGCCATTCATTAATCGCTGGCTGCCCGCACGCGTGCATGCGTGCGAGCGCACGTGCGGACGGACCCGTGAACAATAGAAGCTGCCGGCAACAGCAGCCCGGCCAGCGATTCGGCGCTACCTCCGCTGACGCTACACTGGCAAGGCGTCGAGACCACAATCATCGCGGAAGCGGCGGCGCAAGACAGGCCGCACCCGTTCGCGGGCGGCGGTGAGGACGGCGTCGTGCGTACATACGGGGACGCACGCGCAGCGACGAGATGAGGGTCGATATCGAAGAAGAGAGGAGTTGCGCCCATCCCACCCGTCGTGCTTACTATAATACTCGAGGGACGAGCTTGATTTTGCTGCTTGCGGTGCCGACTCAACGAGGCCGGCCAAACGAGTCACGGTGTGCGCGAGATAACGAGAAACTGCGCGCTCGTGGTGTACAGCAGATATGAGCGCTGCCCGAGCCATCCAAAACGGGGATTTGGTAGAAACAAAGCGGACGAGGAGGACGTCGAGGCACCCTGTAAGTCGAGCGAAATCACTGCACCGAGCGACCAAGCTCTTGGGAGTTATAGCCAAGTTACAGCTCGCGAGCTATACATTCGTTATCACAAATCAACAGAGTGTCGGGGGCATGAGGATGGGGAGACGCGGAAACTCGTTGACTGTTTCGCTCAAGGTGCACATTCTGGCACAAATCCGACGGAAACGCATTAAGCAAAACGTGATCAATGGCCATCACGAAAAAAAAAAAAAAATATTAACGCTGCCCAAAAACCGCTAAACACTTCGAAGTAAGGCGATCGACGGTGGTCGAACAAGGGACTTCTCAGGCTGGAACCCAACATGTTTTGACAAGGGCACTCTTCGTCGGGACAAGTATATAAGTCTGTATCGTGACTTCCCGTGTATACCTCCATCTCCTTTGGATTTCCAGCAAGGTTGACCATTCGCTACAAAGAAATTTCGCTGTAGCGAGAACTTGCCGCCCCCTAACTCACACTTGGTCAGCACCAAATTATCTCAAATGCATACGCATGCTATGTAGGCGAGTACAGCGGCCCAGCAACGCTTTAGCATTACCATACCTATACCGCTCCCGTCCAGCGCGTCCGTACAAGGATAGTGGCAGCAAAGGCGCTCCTCAGTGTACGGGATTAGGCAGATTGGCGGCGCGGGATTAAGATTCGTTCGGTACAACCCCGACAAAACACCGCGCTACAACGCGTGGGAAAGAAGACAGCAGCTATACACACACGTGCGGCGGCGGCGGGCCGGGCCATAGTAGTATCGGCGCCAGATGGGCGGGCGGAAAAAACGGGGCCGACCTACATTGCGGTCCTGTGCGTAGTATACATTGCGGGCGCTTCGAGACTCGGCCTGATTGGATCATTTGATGCCCTCCCTATACACCGGTATTCGGCAGTTGAGTGCAATACACGCGGGGCTGCTGAGAGACAGAGGGTGCTGCAGACAACCACAATGCTTATATCACGGCATAAAGAGCGCGCTGCGTCTACTCGTGCTCAACAAACGGTATACGGTATATACGAGTTGATTCTGGTCTATAGTACCCTCGTTGCTAAAATTAAACTCCTTGACAGGCGGCGGGCAACAGCTTACGGCACTACAGCAACGACTATCCCTTGTTAAGTTAAAATTGGCATACAGCTCTGGAGCGAGCTGCTCTCAAGAAAAAGAACAGGCTACTCGCACGAACACCAGCACCCTTTACACCACGTGCGAACGCTGGCCAAATTCGGAAGCACACACCGAAACGGTACATATAGGCGGACTTGACTTGAGACGGGTGCTTGCACGGGCGCCGATGTTTGCCAGTTTACGACGCCACCTCTATACCGTGCCAGATGTACACCAGTTCGAGCCGTCATCGTTCTTAGGGCTAATCAGGGCCGACTGCCGCTGTAGCTTTCACGAAGCTCCGCCGACAACGCATTTCCCCGTGCATTCGGATTTGTCAGCCCGCGTAAAAGGCACCGATAAAACACAGGAGCCAGCGAGGGCAGCTGCGCGGGCTTATTGGTATGGCACCTTCTACTTTGCGGTCGCGCAGGCCGAATGACAGGCACATTATATAGTGCTGCGTGTTTGTCTATAATGCGCCCTTCTGTACTCCAGTCGTTTTGCACGAAGTACACAACGGTCTGACTATACTTGACGCTACCTTGTGCGTCAGCATCAGGAGTCAACCAAGAATCAAACGAGTCTGCAAACTTGCTGCAAGTATTGCAAGTATACAGTAGTCGGAAGCAACGCGCTACAGACGTAAAACCAGGGTCCGTATATGTCACAAGGAAGCTCGTGTATGTGCTGTATAGAGCCCCGCACGCCCATCAACAAGTACTTCTTATACAGAACTCTGTCAGTTCAACATCTGCAGACGTACCACATTCCCGAGGCCTCCGTATATCAGGCTTAACGAATACGTATCAGCGCCTAATCCAAAACAGGACACGCTTTGAATTGGGCGCTAATGTTTTCCTGCGTCTAAGCACCCGACTTGAGTTAGCGCTGATATGGACCCAGCAGGCAGAGTAATAGCAACTCGAGGCCTCTGAGAGTGCCCTGCAGAAAATTAACTGACGAAGCCGGTGGCTTTCGCTAATAACATTAACCATAATTACTCTCCCGGTAAAATCTTGTTTTCGAGCAATCCCGCGAAGCCTGAAAGGGCGTTTTTACAAAGCAACTAAGCTAATTACGGCAACAATAAGTACGCTCTTAGCGTCATAAAACGCGGAATAATGGAACCTTCACTGTTCTTTCCCACAGACCACTAGAGTGCACTCAGTGCGCTCCGAGACGACCTGTAGAGCCTGGCGACACTTCGGATAAAGGTTCCATACAGCTGGACGCACTATACACTACAGTCGGTGACAGCCTGAAGAAGCAGTGGCAAATACATCGCTGTCTTAGAACGACAGAAAGCAGGGCAAGTTGGTATAGGGATTCGGGGTACTGCGAAAGGCATGGCGTACAAAACAGCGACACAAGACGGACGACGTCGTCCTTTTCGTTTCTCCCGTATCCGCGTTTTGTGCGCCTGCAGTTCGAACTCCCAAGAGAGCTTGTACGGATGCGCCAGCTAATTACGTTAACTCACTTGCGTAACGTCAAGGCGGAGGCGAACTTTCCAATATCGTCGATGTCGAAGGCTGGCCTAGTTGGGAAATTAGAACGTCTAATGAGAAACGAGAGAAAGAGCAGTACTGATTGCAGAAAACTGCACTAGCTGAAACTTCGACTTAGCCTTAATATCGGCATTTCTCGGGTACTGAGCGCGGGGCTTCGCATACTTAATTTTCTTGGGTTGTGACCGAGTGCATAATAGATGCGCGCTGCAGATATAACATAGACTCTACGTGTACAAGCGTAGTATAGTGCGTTACGCGCAGCAGCAGCAACAAGGTGTGGTGCAGCACCGCCTCTCGCATAAGCGGTTTGACTCAGCGCGCGGTGCCGGCGGTACACTAATAGCCAGCACACGGCGCGCGCTTTATAAGGAGGCCCGGAGTGGCGGCGGCGGCCGAAAGGGTTCTTACTTTTTTTTCGGTCGGCCCCGCGGCAGCAGCTCTCCGTTGCTGCTGCTACTTTGCTCGCCCCGAAGGCGAGCTCGTTGCTCGCGCGCCGGACTCTCGCGCGAAACACAAACACCCCAGCCCGGCCCGCGACGAGGAGGAACGGAAAGGCAGACCTCTGGCCGATGTAACAACGACGCACGTGCCTCGGGTTAAATAAAGCGGGCCCGGCCACATTTTCGGCCTCGATCGCTCCCGGCCCGGGCCAAAACTGGCTGGGGCGCGGAGGCTGCGGCTTACTTATATACGTACACGAGCGGGGCGAGGAGGCCCGCCGAAACGGAGCGGCGGCAGCACGGTATAAGCACCGATGCTGGGCTCGGGAATGGAGGCACCGTCGCAGCTTCGAAGCAGTTTGACTCGGCCCCTGCACACACATCTATCTGCAGCTCCGTACACGCTCGTTAGCAAAACAAGAGAAACATCGAATACGATTTCAAGCAGCGATACAGCTTGTGCGTGGCGCGTGAATCTGTACTGAGTAACAATTAGCCTAGCGGAACAATTTCGTGTTAAGCCCCTGATGTTTCTTACACGCGAATTCGACCGTTTGTTCCGCACAATACTTATCGCAGGCAGCACCAAAAAATCATCGCAGTTTTTTTTTTTTTTTTTTTCCCAAAACGGCCTGCTCTCTCGGAGGCATTCTCAGATCCTCACCAGCATCGAATCGACGCGACGCATCGCACCGACGGCTGGATGTCGCTGGGCGTTTTTTTTTTTTTTTTTGTGCTCCTTTAATATTGTTGCATATATGCAGTGTTCCTTGCTCTCTTAACTCTTATTTACTAATTTCGCGCTGTGTTTTACATTTACTTGTTGAATTGTAGTATTTGTGCAATCTCACTGTACATTTGCTTTCGTATATGTATCTTTCATTTTGCATGCTACCAACGCCCCCCCTCCTGCTTGAGCCCTTTACTGTGGCCTGTAGTCTACCAGTCTCTCCCTCACACACACCCATACGATCTGCCCGAGAATTGCATGATAAATATAAGTGTACACAAACTAAACTGCCCCCCCCCCCCCCCCCCCCCCCTCCTTGCAAGAGACAGAAACTCGCGTTAAAATTCAACGAGCTTGCAAATATCAACGGGCGAAAACCCACTGGGCCATTAAAAAGACAACATCCTTGGATATATATATATATATATATATATATATATATATATATATATATATATATTATTCCTTGCTAACAAGACGACGACCTCGTACACTGGCTTGCGGTGGCGACTGCTGCAGTATCGAACCGAGCGCCGGCACCCAAACAGAGTGAGGGCGAAAGGGGGAAGAGAGATGAGGGAAAGAGAACGCGCGGCGAGAGAAGGTCAGACAGAGGAGGCACAGGAATTTGAAAAATCTGTTTGCATTGAAAAGTGACTTTGTGCCGACTTTCTGCAGCACTGAGTGGACGTACACAATACGCCATGCATCAAAGGTATCAAATGCGTCGACTCCAGCGTGGTAGAGCAGGGGGGGGAGGGGCGTTGCATACACAGAGGCTTACGCGAGTCGCGCCTGTGGATGGGCTGATGAGGTCTAGATAGGGAGCATGACGTGGCTGTAAGGCCGCGAGAACCACGCAGATCGCATACAAGAGCCAACGTGTTTCGAAATCACCCTATATAGAGTTCCGTGTAAACTTAATAAAACATGCTGAGTCGGTAAGCCAATACAAAAAAATTATGAAGGGTACGTACGGCCATGCGCTGTGTGAAGATTGCACCACTCGACGAATTCACGCTGTTACAACGAAAACCAAACAGAACCGTAAAGGTGTGTTCTGACTTTACAAGAGCGTTTGCGTCACAGTTATCCTAAATTCGCGGTGGCGCTCCCATCGAACGCAACAAAAGAAACACACCTGCAAGACACAAGGGCCACATTTCTTTCAAGTGCACGAAACACAAATTCAACGCTTTTATATAATCGATGAAATTTCAGCGCGCGCTTTTTCATGCCAGTCCCATCCGCGCGAACAGAGGCTGAAAACACGCACGTCCATACGATATAGTTTAGTGAGCGTCTGATATACGCAAAGCCGCACACAACCGAGGTGGGGCCGCATTTAGAAACGACCACGTTGTACGGAGGTAGGAAAAAAAAAAAAGAAAAAAAAAAGAGAGCGAGTAAGGTTTGGGTAAGAGACGAAAACGCGGCCTGCCTCTGCGGATCCATAACTGCTTTACAATTGCGGGGGGGGGGGGGGGGGGGGTGATTGCCCACACGACTTGGCGAGCGCCTTGTCCGTTTGCGTTAAACGGGCTCCCAAAAATAGAATGGCGAAAGAAAAATCGCGAGAACTACGGAGAACGAGTTGTAACGGGACAAGGCAAGACGAATAATAAAAGGAGAGCAAATAGTCTGGGAGGGGAAGAAAAAAAAAAGAAAGAATGACAACCCGTAAGAGATGGCCAGGCAATGGGGCGACGGCCGTTTTAGCAACCCGAAGGCACCGAAAATACACACACACGCTCGCGAGCGCGTGGCTACCGGTCAGTCACCACCAGTGCTTCTTTCAACTGCCGCTCGCAGCTAGCATCCAGCGGAGATCGAAAACGACGCAACGAAAAGCTATACGTAAGAACATAGGCGAAAGCAACGCGACAGCCCCCCCCCCCCCCAAAAAAAAAAAAAAAAAAAAAGTGACACACTATCATTTACACGTGACTCGTGTTATATGAGCGTACCGAGATCACCACTCGAACGACGACGCCGATCCTCTACCAAACCTAAGAACGCAACGATCAAAAACAAAACAAAAAGAATAATGGAGTAATAAAGGACCGTTCTGAGGGACGACACCACCAGCGGCGGTCACGCAGTACATGACCTCGCGCCAAACGTGCTGGTGAAAAAAATAAAATAAAATAAAAATAAATAAAAAATAAACTAGATGAGAGGAATACACCATGGGCAAACAAAGAGGCGCCGAAGAAGTTCGGCCAGCGGCATCAACAGGAGTCAACGCTCTTGGCGCCAAAAAAAGGGGCGAGCTAACGCGCGCGCGCGCGCAGTTCGTCGATCTCGAGTTCGGGCCCGGGGTCTCTCACCCGGCGTCTCTTCCTCACCCCCCTTTTCCTTTGTCTACGCATCGACACCCGACAACAGGTCGCGAGCGATAGGAGGGAGGATCGCATGCAAGATCCTCGCAAAAGGCGACGAAACGCACGCACGAGTTGGGAACAACGGTGCCAAAAAACAGGAGAGCCGTGGACGATCAAGAAAACACAATAACAAAAGGCAACCGAAAGGAGACGAGGACATTGGGGACAGGCTCTTCGCAACTCGGGGACTCTACACTTTGAACCCCGGTCAGGTCGTCGTCGCCGCAGCATCGTGCAAGCCCCCGCGCGCGCACGGTTCGGCGGCCTGGCCCGGGGCGGGTTTTTCTTTTCTCGACCCGGGCCGAAATCCCCGTGACGTCAGCGCCGCGTCACCACTGCCGCAGCCAATGCGTCAACGGCGGCGCAGACGCAGCTTCACCGATCCGCCGCCGCCGAAAGAACGCGACGAGAGGATGGAGAAAAGCCCCCTCCCCCCCTCAACGTTGTTCGTGCTTTCTCATCCTTTTTTATTCACCAATTCCTCTCTCTCTCTCTCTCAGGAGTGAATGGCGGAACTGACTCCCGGCGGTTCTTGCGCTCGCTACCCTCGGCTGGGAGAGAGGGCACGCGCAACATTCACGGCCACAGGCCGCGATGAAGGGCGCCCGACCCGCAGCATCCAGAGAGACAGGCGCGTCAATCTTGCGCGCGCGGAGTGTGTACTGTACACTGCACAACACACCGCGCGATGAAAGGCGTCGCGGCGCTCTTCAAAGGAAAAGAAACGCGTAGACGAGCGCAAAAAAGAAAAGAAAAAGAACGAGCGCTGCGACAAATGAAGCCACTTGTCGGCGGCCACCGGCTCACTGTGGGCTCTTAAAATTAAAAGCAACCTTTCGCCCTTGGACGCGGGCCAGACAAGGGGGGCGCTGGCGCGTGCTACACAGCAATTTGCCCTTGAAATATTTTCGCGCTTTACTATGCGCTTCCCTGTATATACGGAAAGCCCGCGGATGAGTCAACGGGCCAGCCGGTACAGAAAAGTCAACAACACTTGGAATGCACATTTTTCGCGATGACGACTCGCGGCGCGGCGCCTTACGTCGCAAGCGTGAGCGCGCAGCGATTGATTTATTTTTTTTCGTCAACGTTCGAGGCAACCCTATATCGGAAACGTGATGTCCGGGCCTCCCAGATCTCATAATATATACGGACGCTTATCACTCCGCTCGTGACGTTGCTCTAAACCTTCATCACCGCCTATGCACGATAAGCGCTCGGTACATCGCTCCGGTGTTGACACGGACAGTTTATGGAGTGGCAGGAGGAGCGGGCGCGGCGGCGTAAGCGACCAGGATGACGTCAGCGTACGCGCGCGCGGCAAGAGTTGAGTGACGCACGGCGCAATACGGCCGCAAACAAACAACAGCGGCGGATCACGTGGATCCGGAGGGCCAGTTCAGCGCAACACGAATTTCCCAATAAACGCGGCGCGAAAGGTCACCCGACCCGCAAACCACAGCGAGCGTTACACAAGCAAAACAGAACCGCGGACCGCGAGCGAGCACGACTTTCTCGCCCTGCTAAACCACCTGCTTCTACCCCAGCTATACGCTGGGGTAGAAGCATTTGTTCATACTGCCGGCGTAGCCAGCGACTTTTGTTAAGTGCAAGTGGTTAAATGGAAGTAGAAAGAAGTACAGCAACGCTCGAATCACTTATTGGACGCTCGAATCACTGATTATCTTTGATTCAAATCATTTGAATGTTCGTGTGACGACTAGCACAAAAAGACGCGTAAATAATCCTCGAACGCGCGAGACGGGCTCGTTGAGATCGCATTGTCGCACTGGAACGGAAACCACCGCGAGCTGTTATAGCTGGCAGCGAGAACAACTTCCCAGAATTCCGCGCTTATTGCGGAATCGCTCGGCCCGTGCCAATTACAACAGGGCTCGTTGGGCAACGTTTTTACCTAGGAAAAACGCGGAATTCAGAAGAAGTGCGTGCTCTCTGGCCATCAGTATTTCACTCGGCGCAACGAATGAACCGCGCTCTCTCGTGGCACGACGCAACTTGAGCCGTGTTCTGCAAGGAAAGGGCGCCGCTCTTTTAACGGCGGAGCGTGTAACAACGCTCTTGTCCCAGCGCGTGACGGGCAGCGCCAACGCATGGGGGTCGGCCTCCTCTCTGCAGAAAAAACGAGGCGCGCCAAACCAGTACTTGTAGCATAACGAGGCTGCCGCCAATAAAAAGAACGTCGGCCAGAAGAAGCGCTCCCGCTCCGTCCGATGAGATCCCGAAGTTATCGCGAGCGAGCGAGGACGTTTTAAATCGCTTCAGGACACAGAGGGAGCATCTAGCAGTCAAAGTTACGAAGTTAAATCACTTGAAAACATTTAAAAAAGATGCTGTGCAAACATGTCCGGGGCGAGAAAAAAAAAAAAAAAAAACACGCGCAAGATTTAAGCACACAAGAAAGGCAAAAGGCCCGAAAATTCTGCAGCTCGAATCTGCAGATTCGAGAGTCGCGCAGCTGATGCTTCACCTGACAGCTTATTTCACCAGTGACAACGAGGACTTGCACGGCACAGTTCAGTCTCAAACACGACGGTGGTGAAATGGTTGAGCGTGTGCCTCCATGTGCGTAGAGGTACTGGATTCGAGTACCGGTTCCGCCGGAAACCCACCGGTTTTCTTCTAATGAAATGTGTACCACGACCAGGCGCTCGCTTGTTTATATGGTTTCTCGTCTCGAAAATGGGGCCCTATATAGAGATTTGCGAGAGTCTCTTGTCCCCACCACAGCTTTGGTGAAATAGTCGAGCATCCGCCGCTAGCTGCTGTGGTAGGCAGACGAACGCTGCCGCCGGGTACCTACCGGTAAAATAGGTGTACATACAAGCTCGATCGCTCACGGCCCGGTGCTCGGCAACTACGGGAGGAACTCCCGTCGATACGGGAGTTCCAGACGTTTGGAAGGACAACCACCTACTGGGAGGTCGGCGGCGTAGGAAGACAGCCAGACTCATTTTTGCAGGTGTGCCACCGCAAAAATGCTTTTATATGCTCTTTCGTCTACGGTGACTGCAGACAAAAAGAGGAGCGGGGCACACCGTACCACGTCATACGGCACGCGAACAGACGTCACGACAGATGAGTTCCCACAGAAACGAAACAAAAAGAGTCACGCGACAGAACGACGAAAGAAACAGCGGCAACGTGGTCAGAAAAGGCGCGGAGCCCGAAATTCCGCGAGGAAAAGGGGTTACGCAACGCGAGAGCACGGCGTTATAGAGGCGCTACAAGGGGTGGGGGGTGGTGTCACAACGGCGGCGGCAACGTCACAGTCAGATGACGCACGAATGAAAAAGAAACACGGAGGGCAGGCAGCTCAGGAAGGGGGCCGCTTTCGTTGCCAGCACCCCGTCCCGGAAGAAAAGAAGGGGTCCCCCCTCCTGCTGCACGTGGTAAACGCGCTTCACTCCAGCGCTTCCTCAACCATCACCACCCCAAGCGGGTGTGGTGGTGGTGCCTGTGCATACGGAGGAGGTGTGCGAACACAAGGTGTGTCAAAGAGCGACAACGACAAAGAGAACGACGTATCACGCGCACGGTCAAACAACGACGTGCGTACGCGGCTTGCAGAATGGGCGTTCCCGTGCTATACAATAGCGCTCCCCGCTTCGCGATTTCGAACGAATCTGGACCGAAGCGACGTCCGTGCGCCAAAAACGTTGCAGCGAGTCGACTGAAGGAAGGACAGGCTTCGTTGGGCGCCCTTACATAAAGCATATAGACTTCGAAGTAAGCTAAACGTTTTGGAATACTTGGAATGGATTCGTACTTAAAGACAGAGCGGGAAACGGTGGCAACGCGAAAAGGTCACAGGACGAGCGCTGGACGAAACTTTGAGGCAACGCGAATGATGGCTCGTAAGGATGAAACCAAAGCGACGCGGGTCTGCCCTCATCGCGCGTGGAAAACGTCAGCCGTGCGGGAAAGCTCACGAAACTGTGTGAAAGGGCCGCGGGGTATAACCATCGTACGCTGCAACCACCTGTTTAACTATTATAAAAATAAGGAGCACGCCTCTGCGCGAATCTGTTCCCGGCTATGAGTCGCATTCGAATCAGTCTAGAAAAAAAAAAATCGATGTAACGGTATGCCGCGGCCCGTGCAAACTTCGGGAGTCCGCGACATTCGATGCGACAATGGGGTGGATACTCGCATAACCATGCAGTGTCCTGAAAAAAAAAAAAAGAACAAAGAAAAAGAAAACGGGTGAAAAAAAAAAACAGATCGTTCAGGCCCAATGGTAATGGCGCTTAGTACAGTGATTCGTCTAGTCTTCGTGTTTGTGACTTTGTTTTGCTACGCTTTATCTTGAACCATAGCCTCCTATGCTTGAACAAATTTCTAGGCTTTCAAAGCTTGCTTAATGCAGCGAGGCAACTAGCTTCTGCGAACGTGCATAATCATTGTGAATTACTGCACCGATTGCGCAATATTTTGTCGAAGACGATCGATACGCAAAGCCGTTTGAAGCCAGAAGGCCAAAGTTAAGGCAAATCCAAGTATACAGCCACTCAATCCCTTGCTGGCTGAACACCGCCATACTTTCAGCTATATACCTATACACGAGCGCCGGAGTTCCTGTATGGTAATTATTGTAGGAAACCTACGGCGCACACACAAGCGGTCGCACTGTCCGACCCGGAGAACGCAGGCAACGCCGCGGGAATCGAAACCTCCACCAGCGTGACGCAAACGCCCGCGTCGTCACCGCCGGTGGCGCGGGGCTTCGTCCGCAGCAGCGCTCGCACTTTTCATATTTTTCGTGCGGAGACGGCCGTTATGCAGATAATTCCTCCACCACCCGACAGTCTCTTTTTAAAGAACAAGTCAACAAGGTCGCTTCGCTGCTCCGGCGGGAAGACGGGGCAAAAAGCTTTCCCGCACAGACACGGGCTTCGGAAGGCGTCGCGGAGAGAAAACGGAGGAGGAGGAGCAGACGAGAGAGAGAGAGAGAGGCATTGCAGCAGCAGCCGGCGCGGCAACAACAGCACGTGCGCCGCCGCGTGACCTCGGACACACGCACGACGGACGCAAGAGCGCCGAGGAACAGCCGCCGACCGAGGATGACTCGCTAAACCCGCGCCGCCCAGAAACACGCCGAGAGGGAGTTTATGAAGGTGCACCGAAGAGAAAAGAATCGGGTTGTACTAGGATATTAGAGAGTTTTAGATTAGGGGGACGCAAGCGTAGGGGCCGCGGCCCCAAGCGCTAGCGGGCCCCTACGCTTGCGTCCCCCTATTCTAAAACTCTATTTACTCTTATAATAAACACTTACCGCTACGCGACAGAAAGAACGCAAAAAATGCGAAAGACGGGCGGCCGACGACCCCATTTTTGAAGTTTTCCGGATTAGCCAGCCTTGAGGTCACAGATTTTTGACGTCGTCTACTCGGGCATAAAATTATAGCGTTTATATATCATGGGACTCGTATTTGTAAAGGAGCAACGCTAAACTTAGACCCGCAGAAGAGGACGGTATCAGTCCTGCTGCTGCTGATTTACATTCCCCGTCACCGTTTTTTTTTTTTTTTTCCCCTCTTTAGGAAGCCTAGCAAACTCGTACTTTGTCTACAGTAAAGCCAAGGAGCGCTGCATGAAAGAAGTGAGGCGCAAGGACCCTTGCACTTTGAATTCCACGCAAACTTTGCTCCCAGCGTATACTACTGTAAGCGAGAAGAAATCATTTACAATACAATCGATACAGAGAAGCGCTTGCACGAAACAAAGACGCAATTCCGGCGCTCGCTCGTCGACAAAACGGAACTTACGCAAAACGCACGGGCGAAAACACGCTCGGTCAACGTCGGCATCCTGTTGCCGTAAAACGGCAGAGGCAGAAAAAAAGAAAGGTCGATCGCTACCCACGCACCCTGCTTTCTCAGAAATGCAAAACAAAAGAAGAGCGCCGGCGTCAAGGCCGCGCGAGATTCGCAACAGCAGCCCTAGCACGTGCACGGACTTGCCCACCGAGCACAAAAAAGAAGCGTGCAACAAGCAGACAAGGGGTGGAACGACAGCGACGACGACGACAGACAGTCAGCCAGTCGTCGGCGCGCGCTCTTTGCATAACGCGAGCCATCCGACGGGCGCGCGCGGTGTCGGCAACCAACCAGGCGCAGCCGAGCTATCCGGCGGCTTGCGAAGTCACGCGGAAGCGTCGCCGCCGACGTAGCCGCAGAAACCCCGTTAACACGTGTCGACGAACGCTCGCGCCTTCGCAGCGCGCACGCGGATACGTCGACGACCCCGAGCGCAGTTGCCCACGCCAACCGATCCGAGCGCGCGGTCACCACCGTTCGCGCGGAACTCACTGCACAGAGGCTTGCGGCACGCGTAACCTTTCGGCGGCTGCGCCACCACGTCGAGAGAACGAGGGGGGTGATGAGGGAAGCACGCGCGGCATCACCTGCTGCCGTCAGGTAGGCGGCTTTACGCAAGTGGCGCCGGCCATCACGTGGCTCTCCCGAGACAAAAGGATGCGAGAGTCGTCGTTGGGGCCGCCGGGATAAAAGGGCAGCGCTGATCGTGTGTCGAAGGGTTTGTATAAGCGATTCGGAGTGCTATTATTCTACCTTGGACGCCGAGGCTGCGCGTAGGTCGCCAACCAGGGGAAATAACGCACTGTCGATTGGTGATTTTCTTATATTCACCGCCTCGCGTCGAAGCATATCGTCAAAACGACGACCTCTCGATCGCTGCTTCACACATTCGGGTCTTGTATGAAATAACCGTTTTTCTTCGCTCGTCTAAGCAATCGAAGGCTGACTTAACACGTGTGCCCGTTTGTGTGTTTTGTAATGAAGTAGGTCTCTCGTCGCGCAAATAGCACCCACGTGGACATCACACGCTGCTCGGGACGAAGACCGCAGTCACGGTCGTTCATATGACGACGTTGATTAGAGGAAGAAACGCTGTTTTAACGGATAGCTACGCAGCTGTCATCGCGCCTCTCGCAGTCGAACTTCCTGCTTCGCCAGGCTTTCGTCGTGCGATCGCACAGATGTCCCAGGGAATGGCAGCAAAACTCGGGAATTCGAGTCGCGCAGCAAAATTACAAGACCCACACGCAACCTTCGTCGAGTCCGCAGCCCCCCTACCTTCGGAAAAGAGTGTCTGCAAGTGCGTGCGACTTGCAGTTTCGTTATTGTAGCAGGCCCGGTATTTCACAAAACTTATCTTTCGCAAAGGGCGGTGTTCGCACGTCCCGGCCACTCACGGTATAGCGATCGACGATAGCCGGATTGCACTTCGGCAATCGCAGACGGCAATTACGCGAGGTAACAACCCTTGCCCTTGTTCGATGTGGTTAAGCAAGGCAGTCTCCAGTGAGCGCGATAACCGTGTGGTTACTCGTTATTCATTTACGCGCCGTTCTCACATGCATAAAATTTCCTCGAGCGCGACAAATAATAGGCGTTCAGTTGGATAACACATACACGCGCACGCGTTTCCGTCAAAACCAGTTATAGCCCTGCCAGCATGTCCTCACTATACTTCACCTTGTCACGCTGAAACGGCGGCAGCATTTGCCTGCCAGCGTAAGTAGATGCTCAGTCGTCCTGTCTGCGGCGGCGGCGGAAAGCGCAGCAGCAAAGGAGGAACGGGACGCCGCAAACACTGCCGACGCACCGGATGCAGTTTGGTAGGCTCATATCTCGCCCCCTCCTCGTTCTGTCCATTCGCTTTCCTTTCTTTTTTTTCGGGGGGGGGGGGGGGGGCATAATCGAAGTCTTCTCTCCACTGAGCGACGAGACGTCTGGAGGTCACATCGCGTCACAGAATGCGCGGGTGGGAAAAAAAAAAAAAAACAAATGCATTAACAACCACACACGCACAAACGAGTGTCATCGACTGCGCCGTTTCCGACGCGGATCACTTGTCCGCGCGTAGACAACTGGAACGCACGCGCGTTCACTAGCCCTCTTGTGTACGGGCTTTTTCGCGTACCTGCTTGCCATGCATGTCCGGATGACGAGATGGCGGCCCATTCGCCCTAACATACTTCATTTCTTACAGCGAAGCTGTATACGGCTAGGTTCTGACTAAAAGTGCGAGAGCGTCGAGAGGGTGTGTAGAAAAAAAATATATATATATATATATATAATCGCGTCGACAAAATTGCATCCACAGTAGCCTATGTATGTAGGTTCCTTAACGTAAGTGTCAAAACCAGTGATGAATGACCATTACGTCATACTTTACGCAACAATCGACCTACAAAAGCGTTGAAGGACCCTGGCATTATCAATGTGCTAACACTGCTCGTAACACCCGCCCTTTTCCGTTTCCCACGGCATACGCACAATGACACTTCCTCTCAGGGAAGTTGTGTTAATGCGTGATGTCAGTTACAAGCACACACACACACACACACACACACACACACACACAAAAAAAGAGAGCAAGACGTCGCAGAAAAAAGAAGAAGCGTACATAGACTCCAAGCAGGCACACGCGAGAAACGGATTATCGCGCGCGTGTACCAAACATGCGTGAGTAGGTAGAGAGCCCAACGAGCGGCCGAGAGAGAGAGAGAGCTATCCGGCGACATCGGCACGCGAGGCTGATTGCTTGCGGCTAATCGCGGCCTCGGGAGACCGGCCGTCGAGGACGAGCTTCCGCTGCTATACTTAAGCACTGTAGCGGGCGACGGAGGGCGTACGCTCCCCCCAGATGGGGGGGAGCGATGGGGTCTCGCTTGTTTGCACTGGCAATGCCGACGCCACGAATGCCGTTTTCGCCGTTATATGCGCACCGCCTGACCGGCGAGACGCAAGGCTCTTCTCGAATGAATATCACTCAGTCCAGTCAGTGACTCGACTACACGGGGTGCTTCTGTCACTGAACTCGGAGGTTTTACGTGCTGCAGTTTTCGTCACTGGCGCTGTTTCGGACGAGTGCAGCGCGATTGACGAGTAATCAATGTATTTATGTGTAGAAGTGACGCGGCTGCCTCCCTGGTTTACTTTTCGCTCGCAGTGATGCACCTATTGGTGCGTCTGACATCATTCTATGAGCTTTTGAATTCTCCGCGCGGTTTCAAAACGTCGCGAAGTGCACCTAGGGACAGCAAAGCCGCGCAATGCGGACGTTAGTGAACGGACGGAGGCTATACGAGCAACAGGTCATTCGAAAGAAATATACGTGTCCTACGCCGGTGGTGTTCCTCCGCCAAACGAAACGGCACTGTGCACAATCAAACGGCAGCAGCCGAAGACGGGGAAGGCCTCGCCAAATGCTGTGCGTCCCGCTCCTCGACACTGGTGGGAGGGGAAGCGACCAGATCGGACGCCACAAGCAGCAGGAAGGTCCGTGCGGATGCCCCTGGCAACCGGCGACGATAGGCCGCGGAGGAGGGGGTGGGCGGTGTGAGAAGGGAGGAACGACCCCATCCGCTCGCGCGCTGGACTCCCAGAGCGCGGGCGGGGAGCTGCTAAAAGCGTGGTCTCCCGAAGGACGGCGAGCGCATCGGAACAGCGTCGCCTTGAACGACGGAAGGGAGAGACGGGACGACTATCGTGTGCTTCTTCACCCGTGAGCACACACTGCGTCGTCGTCTAAAAGCCTTCGAGAAACGGAGATCGAACGAAAGCGAGTACTTGTAAAGCACTGCGTCCATATCCAGCACGGAGGAAAAGAGGACGCATGGACGGAAACCCAAGTGGTCTCGGGGCCACTGTCAACACGCACTCGAGGCCAAGCTAACGTAACGCGTAAGCTTAGTGCCGAAAAAACAACAACACAGGCGGTTGAACGGAAAAGGAGTGTCCAATATGACAAGTTAGCATATCGCAAGTACGGCACACACGAAAGACGTAGGAAAAATCCCCCATTCGTGCGCTTTCTTCGGGGATAGAAGTTTGTTTTTCTTTCTCTTCTCGCATATGATACCGTTTCATATGCGAACGTGCAAACGGTGCAAAAGAGGTGCAAACGTGAACCGCGATTCAACTCCCGCGGAAGAGGAACAACAAAGAAAAGCGATACGAACAAATTATTCCGAGCCTGTATGGGCATGCGAACTATGCTCGGGTTCACAAGAAAATTGGCTCGTTTACTGTGCGACCAATGAGACGTGGATATAGTTTTCCAAGGTTACCCTGACCAGTTAACGTTATCAGGATGAACTTTCTTGACCTTCCTCGACAACCATAAATTACACTGTAAAAGAAGGGAAGAAAAAAAAGAAAGAGTCCATAGTCGCAGAAACAGTTGTGTTTAGTTATATAGCATTTATCACCTGGATGCGTTCGCTTTACGAACGCATCGCTTCACACAGAAAACATCACGTGCGCTGGATATGCGGAATATTGTTCTTTCAGGCAAGCTGCTCCCACGGTCAATGCACCGAGCGCGCGGCAACATTTCCCAATAAGATAACGCGGACACTGCAGCCGATTTCTGCATGCGGATTATCTCCGGTAATTATACTTGGGGCCTACGAGCACGGCGTATAAGATAATAATAATCCTTATCATCTTACACTGTGGGCACGAAATGGCGGACCACTGTGTTGCGCAAGAACGCCAGGAACAAGAAGTCAATAAACAAGCAGTTAATAAGGTCCGGTACGTGAGGCTCTGCTTAACCCGTGGTTGGAGCACCCCTGTTAACGTCATTAGTGTGATTGCCTTCCAACGACTCTGCTAAGAACTGACGCGAGATTTTCGATTTTTTTTTTAGTTTCTTTTTCGGCAAAGGAAGGATGTCCATCCGTGTAAACTCTACAAAACACACTGGCAAGCGTCACAGTGCCGTAATGATTTCCTATGACACTTGTTACACCAAACCAGTTTCAGCGCCCAAGATACACGTTATTGGTTCTATACATTCTTGCGATCACTGTCATCTACACGAGAGCGCAGTTAGGAAAAAAAAAAAACGCGCAGTTTTTTTAATGAGAAAAGTCATCATACCTAGCCTTACTGCTACACGCCAGCAAGTTCTGCTGTGTCATGACGTCCGATGACGCCAGGCCGGGCATTACTGGGCAAACTTTAGCGCTAAGTTACACTGCCACGTTTCGCAAACTCCATACTTCTTAACTGCCATTACGCGCGATAAGCGTGTGGTAGGTAAACTTTCGACGACTCGGAAAATATCTCTCCAGTACTCCCTTTAATTAAGGTCGCTTCTCAGCGAGGTCAAGGTCGATCAACACCGGTCCGGTGGCCCTTTTACGTTCCCCGAAATGTAGGATGACGTCGTCTCTCTTCGGAAAACCCGCCGGTGCGCCGCGTCCGTGCTTCTGCGGCGCAGTTGCTTGACCTAAAACGTCGTCAACTCACTCATCGCGCCGTATTCATTGTCCTTTCTGGACATTACTATCGCTGCATCCGCACGGCGCATGAGAGACTCGACCAAACGACGACCTTCGGCGGGATTCCGGTGCGCGTGATTCGCGTTCGTACGCCGCGGCGCCACAGGCTCAAGACAACGGAGTATAGTCGCGCCCGTCTTATCGACGCCAGACAGACACCCGCCGTATCGTTCAGCGCTTTGTTTTTTTGTTTTTTTTAATACGTTATCGCGTCCACACGACGACGACGACCCGCAGCCGGGTGGGTGAACGGGGCTCGCTCACCTCGGCCTGGTGGCTCTCGCCGATAAAGTGAATCAGTTTGACGACCAAGATGAACGATCGGGATGCAGCGGGCACTGCTTGTGACGCACGACCGCGCCGGGGCAAAAGATCGAATATCGAGAGTCGGTGGCGATTGCGGGGTTTCGCCTGAAGCAAAGCAACGTTGGCTAGGCATCGCTGCAAGAAGGGGGGTACTAAGCCTGTACGTTAATTTTCGGCACACCTATGGCCCCGAATATTTCTATTTGTTCTAACATCCCTACGACGTAAAGAAAGCCGCTTGCGCACCGTAATATTCCTCGAAACGGAGAAGTTGGGGGGACCCAATGTTAGCAGATGCTATCGAACAAACACACCCTTACGGACAGACGGGAGTCATTCTCAATGTCCACTGAATTGGCCTCGAGTGCTGTGGTCAGGCGCAGATGCCGGGGCCGCCGCGCGCGCATTGCACTGGAGCCGGACTTGCGGGGTCACCAGCACGGGCTCTCGAAAATTAACGCCACCGCGAAGCAAAAAGCGGCACCAGTGCACCCACACACAGGCAGGCAGGCAGGAACGGACGATAGGTCCACCAAGCAGAAACACTTCAGGGCGACAAAGAGCAAAAGAGAAGGCTACACCAGCAAGAAAAAAGAAACCCACGCCAAGCGGCGCGCCCAACGACGCGCCGCCACACAGCCTACAGGGGCGGGGCCAGCTCTGCCGCCGAATCCCCGCGAAAAATGCACAGCGGAAACACTGCCGAAGCGATAAAAAGAGAAACCGGCGTCACACCGACGCCGAGAAAGAATAAAAGACGGGGAACCGGACCAGGCAGAAGAAGGGGGGCGCGAGCGGCGATGGCCCCCGAGGCGAACCTCGACCAGCCAAGCCGACTGCAGAGGAACTCTCCGCAGGGGCCAGCGACGCGGCCAGCAGATGCTGCGAAGCCCCGAAACGAAGCAGCCCGCCCCACAAAACGACGCCGAACGGCCGCCTCTCTCTCTCTCTCTCCCCATCGCGGAGAAGAAAGGAACGACGGCGCCGCCGAAGGAAAGTAGTTCACGCAGCAAACATTTATCCGCAGTGCAACGAGAACACTCCCCGAACCCAAGGATCTCGACAAGCCGGGCGCGCCTGCCGTGAACCAACCGTCGGCGACCGCGAGAATCCGCCGAGGCAGCCCCCACGGATGAATACGGACGCGTACGGCGATATATTCCTGAACGAAGAGAAAGAAATAAAACGGGAGAGCAAGGGTAGTAGGCGCTTCGGCGGCCTCAACCAACAGGCGCAGGGGGGGGGGGGGGGGGGGAGGCATGCTCCCCCAGGAGGAGCGACGAGCATCCAACTCTCTTTGTCTGCGGGAGACGGGGAATCCCCCCTCCACCCCCCACCCGGTGCCAATGGGACTTCCACCCCCTCTCCATGTGTTCGGGAGAGCCCGGCTGGATGATGGGCTGGGGGCCACGCCGAGCTAGAGCAGTGAAGGCGCAACAATGAGGGGAAAAAAAAAAAAAAAAAAGAAGACCTGTCGGCTTCGCCATGTTTCCCGTCCCGCCGTCGCCCCGCCCGACTTCCTTCCGACCCTCGAATAGAGAGAGAGAGGACAGGCACATGTGACCTCCGACCTCAGAGCTGCCGCCTAGCATTTGCCGGCGTCGAATGGTCTTCTCTGCGGCCATTTGCGAGCGTGGCGCGAAAATAAATAAATATATTGCCTCAGCTATCTCCGAAGATTGTGTTCTCGCACTGTTTCTTTTTCTTCGGGGTATATAGTGCTTCTACTAGAACCAGTCTCGCCAGGAGTGGACGCCAAGAGGCCTGTTCTGATGACCGCGCGGAGGTGAACTGACGCTGAAGATGCGGCGTACGTACCAGGGTCACCCCCGTCATGTTGAAACAGAGCAAGTTGATAATGGGCAGTCGGAACCCAACTTTTGCGGGTTCTTCCTGTGCCCAGTGTATTTATCGGGAGCCTAAATTAACCCCACTGGATCAGAACAAGACGAAAGGTCCTTACAAAAGTTATCAAAATAACCTGACCACGCTTCCACAGATGACGTCGACGCATTCGCCATTGTTGAATCACAAAGGAAGGTGGTGGAACACCGTCGGGGGCGCTCCAATTAGGCGAACCTGGCCTCACGTGTAGCCCTATGCCTTCGCATTTTCGAACCTCCCGAAGTCGGTCAAAACCTCAGAACTAGACATTTATACCCCTTCAAGTGCTGCCACTCCAACGTGCTGGCGGTCGTTGGTTCTACGCATTTCCTGCACAACTACACCTCATACGTAAGGTACACTCGCGTTTGATCCCTAAAGTCACGCATCAACAAACAATACGGTTTGTTTGTTGTTTGTTTTACGAGATCAACCCGGTCGGCGGCTCTTGCTTAGATACCAGCTGCCTGTGTGACCCTGAACAAATTATCTCGCAGAAATATGGACAGTGGCGCACCGACGGGGGGGGATTCGGGGGTTGTAACCCCCCCCTGAGGCCGACTTAACCCCCCCCTTTTGTTTAACCCCTTACCTTTCCTTACGCATTTGAGTGCTGCAACTAAGATGCAAGACGCGCAATCGTCTGCACACTCGCAAAAAGCGCATTTTTTTTAACAATTTCCCGTGAAGAAATCGAAATTAGTGCTGTTTAGATGCTATTGGCAAACTGTCAACCCCCCCCTGGCAGAGATCCTGGGTGCGCTACTGAATATGGATATCAGTAATGTATGAGCTTTTCCGTCATTACATTTCCTACTATTGTTCATTTTAGTACTCTGCTCGAACCTGTGTTCTCTACCAAAAATTATATCTTTATTGCGACTTGCTTCGTATATTGTACTTATTGTAATGAGCGGCCTCAACACGACAAGTGTCCATATTTGCCGTTCCAGTGGTCTTCTGCCTGTTGCTAGCATGCCGTTGATGTTCGTTTGCCCTCCAATACACAATCCATGGTACAATACAGTCGTGCGATGAAAGTTGCGAGCCTGCTGTATCCGGGGTGGGCACCGTGTCAAGCCCGTTAATAGCTTTTTTCTCCTTCCTCCTCCATCACAATGTGCAGAGGCACTAAACACATTATCGAATCGAGTCTAGTGACTATACATGTATAGTGTAATCATCACCATCAGTCTATATTTATGTCCACTGTCTTGCGCTAGCTGATTCCAACTTGCGCCTGCAAATTTCCAAACTTCATCACCCCACCTAGTTTTCTGCCGTCCTCGACTGCGCGCGCTTCCCTTCTCTTGGTATCCATTCTGTAACTCTAATGGTTCACCGGTTATCCATCCTACGCATCACATGGCCTGCCCAACTCCATTTTTTTCCTGTTAATGTCAACAAGAATATCAGCTATCCCCGTTCTCTTTCTGATCTACACCGCTCTCTTCCCGTCTCTTAAAAGTTAGGCCTAACATTTTTCGTTCCATCGTTCTTTGCGCGGTCCTTGTTCTCGAGCTTCTTTGTTGACCGTTAATCTAGTGTTGTGCTCACTAGCATGCACTGGGCAAGGGGAGGAGAAACGTCCGTGGTTGGGTTTTGGTTGTGCGAGTAGTACCCCAGCAGCTGTGCACCTTTCAGATAAGGAGTGAACTTTTCCAAGTGAATCACGCAAGTCAAGAGTTTATTTAAACATGAGTAGCTGAAAATGAACCTTAGTTGATAGATCTCGGCTGTCGTTTCTTGCACGTCTCTGTGGCCCCGCTATCCATTTGTCCCGAATTGGTGGTGTCTAGAACATGGCGGCCATGTCGCATTCTCGACTTGACCGGTGTGCCTAGAGCGCGAAATTTAAATATTTTGTGCAAGACTTACTGCATTTATGAACTAAAATGCGCTTAAAACACAAGTGCAAGTTTTATAATTTGAAAAAAAAAAACAAAAAAAAAACAAATAATACAAACTGTTAAGATACATCAATAACGCCGTCTAACCTTGCACGTTTCCAATCACAAATCATGTAGTGTTCCTGATCGTCTGCTCAGCGTTTCGGAGGTAGAAAACACTCGTCTGCTCGCTCGGTTCGGTAAGCACGCATATGTTTTTGTTATCAAAGTATTTCGAAACACACGAGGATGAGAAGCCCGGAAGGGGCACCTGCATTGTGCCCGGTGGATTGTATAAGGGATTCCTTTTATGTTACATCAGCCAGAAAAGCGGTTCGCCAAGTTTCACTGAAAAAATATAAAATAATAATGCTCTGTGACGAATGCAGCCACCATCGTTTCGACATTTCGGTCCGCAAAATGGCGCCGAGGGGCAAGAATACAGCCAATGTTCCCACTCTGGGGAAGCACGAAGTTCTATTCGTTGTGCAGGAACCTCAATGCAAAAAAAACTTTTACAAACACGGACATCCATGACCTCCGCGACAACCACAATTGCCGATCGCGGAGGCACTGTGCTGCACCATTATGGCTCCGCTTGCCAGCAAAGACTCCAGGCTATAGCGACAGATGACGCAGCAGTAGATCGGAGTCATCCAGCACCCCAGGCAGTCATCCCAAAAAGAGCCACGTCATCGCCCTCGGACAACACCACTAACATGCATGATAACATGCACTGATTCCAGCACACGATAACCCATTCTCGCCATCATGGTGTGGGTAGAGTTCACCGATCGGGGAAAGTGGAGAGAATGAGCTCGGCCAGTGGACAAAAGCAGGTCTGCGCCGGTGGGGTCACTGCTGCGACCGCTGGTGCAAGTACGCTAGTGCCATGCGCGTAAGCTACGTACGCTACGTGTGGGGAACACTGGGGACGTATTCTGAAAAGTTGCACTTCGGCGATATTTCGCTTTGCGCCTTCAGATGCATTGAGCAAAATTGAATGATGTCGGGCTCAACCAGCCAATCAGCTCATCCAATTTTGCTGAAACAGCCAAGCAGCGCGCATCTGAAGGCGAAAGGCGGAATATCGCCGAAGTGGAACGTTTCAGAATACGTCCCCAGTGTTGTCATATGGCCCTAGATTGGTGAACTGAGAGGAATGTTGAGATAAAAGCATTTCACACTTCTCTCTGTGTTCATCTACTGGTCGCTGCCCAAAAATTGTCAGCAATAAAGAAATTCGTTATCAGCCACACCAACATGGGTGCTGTCTTACGTGAGACACAATACATGTTGCGTGCTTTGACGTCGGAACGGCTCATCTGAAGACCAACAAATAGTTTTTAACATCACAACGAAGCAGCCGGCCACATTTATCAACGCACCTGCCGTCGTTTCGCTTAATCGAAGGCACCTGCCATTGCCGGGAAAAAAAAAAATTGTGAGACAGGAATTAGCAGCTGGGCTGAGCACGATAAGCACAGTCTGCGTCAAAAGTTTGGAAGCCACTCGTGCTTAGTGTACCGGGTTTTACGCAGCATGTTGGCGGGCCATACCAGAGTCGGCAGACTTGATAACCAGTTTTGCTCGCTGTGGTAAAGCTCTGGAACACCATCAACGTGCAACGGAAGTCCTACTACAATCAAGCCGGATCCACGCGCGCGGAATGGCCTTCAAACTGTTGACGCAGACGGTAGTTGGCGCGTACAGGCGAATTTCCTCGCACGTCTTTTCCAGGCAATAGAGTCTTGTTCCACAACGCGTTTCGTTCAAAATTCGTTTCACGAAGAAACCGACCAGGGCAAAACGCACATTCGGTGCCGATGGGTATATCTTAGTGCGGCTAGCGAAGAGAAGCCATGTATACGCGAAAAACACGTGGTCCCCAGTGGACACTTACCAAGTGCAACAATGGGTGTCCTGACACAATGGCCACATGGGCCTGTTTGTTTCGCCTAACTCGGGCACCGACAGACGGCCTGGCAGGAACCGAGACCGCTACTACAATGTGGCAATATAAGAATTCGTGCACAGACTGGATATTCGATGTATGTTACAATCGGGTTGCTAGAGAACGCAGCTTTGTACTCACACCAGCAGAGTGCAGAAAAAAGAAAGAGCACAAAACTGACGGCGAAGCATGAATAGGCACGCGAGCAGTATTGTGCAAATGGTTAGCGCAACACGTGAACATCGAGACGGCCATTGGTTTCCACAGGACACGGTCGGGATCCGCCGTAGTACATGACAAAGCCCGGACTACCCCGGATCGAAGCCGAAGAAAGACGGGGGCAACAACGACGGCAGCGTAGCCATTGTTCCAGAGCAGGGCCGCGTAGCTCTGTATGCACTACACTGCGACAGCCTTATCGCAACTGTAGATCGGAACCGAGCACCGCGAGAGGGGAACTCTCTGGCCAATGACCTCCGTCCGGCGCACGACAAAATCCGTTTCGCGTAGCCAGGGGAGAGCAGCAGACCGTTACTCACGACCACGGCAGGGACAAGCTGGTTTTCTCGCGAGGCACATGCCCGCGCCTAATTAAGCCCGCAAAAGAATCGGAGGACGTCGTAACCCGGCCGGCAGCTTGGAAGAGGGGCCAGAAAAGAATGGCAAAGGGGCGTGCGTGTGGAGAGGAGACCCCTTCCACGCAAACGAGCCCGCCGGTGACCGCTGGCGGACAGCTGGGCTGCACGAAACGACGACGCTCCTTCGCTCGCCGCCGACGACGACCGTGAAACCGCTGAGCCGTGTCCGCAGCACAGCCATATGCACCCCCATTGCATGGCCCCTCAGCACGCACAGTCGTCGGCCGGGGAGCCGCGATCGCCGCCACGGTGAAGGGATCGCGCCGCAAACGGGAATTGAGTCAGCACCAATGGTGGTGCTATCTCGCGAAGCAATAGCCCGAAAATGATTATACGAGCGCGCTCAGCAGTTACACCGCCGCCTCGGCAAGATTAGTACGGCTGGTGCATCGCGAAGATTCACTGCGCTGGGCGACTTGCCCGATCGGCGCGATAGGTTTTCCACGCGACTTTCGGTCCTCCAGTCGGACCGGGGGGTCCCGAACATCACAACGCGTCGCAGTCGCCTGCGGATCGGCCAAGGAGGTTCGGCCCCAGGCCCCGGCAGCAGCGGGCGCCAGCTGGGGCGGCGGGTGCATGACCGGCGAGGGCTTTGGCACGGGCTGTTCGTCGCCCCCGAAGCGGCGGCGGCGCCTCACAAAGGAGGCACAAAGAGAAGCCACTCACCAGACGACGCCGAAGGCTCCGTATCCAATGGGTCTGTCCGGCTGGATATCCTGCACCGTAACGGGCGGGTGGTAGAAGGGTTGGGCCGCGGTCAGGATGGCCTGCTGAGGAGCGGCGGCCGTCGCGCCCGTGAACGCGATCACGGGGCGGCCCGAGCGGGCGCCCACCACCGCCATGGTGTCGCCAGACAAAGGCCGATACCCAGCGGCGCGCTGGCTGCGGTACGCTACTCCATCGTCTCCATTGTGGAACACCGGCGGCGGCGGCCCCAAGCTCGACCAACGGCAGCCTGCGGCAATGGCGCAGAACACCTCCAGATCAGTGGGACGCTGCTGCTAATTGGGCCGCAATCGGCATCCCCCCGCGCAGCCGCCTACTCCACCACGCACGCACAGCACACACCACGGCCAGAGAACGCACGGGCCCGCGACTGAACAGGGCCACCACCACCACTCCGCGGCTCTCTCGGCGGCGCAGGAGGCAGGGGGGGAGGACGACGCCGCCGCACGGGGAAGAGGGCGCTCGCGATGTTATGCGCGTGCTGGGCCTCATGCGCGCGCGCGACCCTGCCTGCCACCTGTCCAGAACGGCGGTAAACGCGGTGTTGCTGCCGTTGCACCAGCTGCTTCGGCGTAGCAGACGACAGTTCATTGTCCCAGCGTTTTACGCACTAAAAAAAGGCTCAACGTATCGTTGCTCAATATCGCTCGCTAACATGCACTGATTGGCCAGAGTGGTCTTGATTAGGCCGAATAGTGACGCACTCATCGTCAGTCTTAAATATTACATCTAATGAATTAACTTGCATGGCGATCCCCCTGAACCAGGCGCTTCAAAATGAACCCGACATTTCCCCCTTCATTACTTGATTATCACACTTTCTTCTGTCAGTGTCTTGCGGTACCTGCCGTTTAAAGGAAAGACAATCTTGCTGACAGTTAATGCTCCCCTCCTTCTTTTTCTATCCCGCTGTACAATTGTTACTGAAGCGAATATTGAGAACTCAATAACAACAACAAAAATCCTCGCCAAGCACGAATTAGACCACATGAAATGATTTAAAACCTCTATGAAAAGGCATCACGTACACAAAAGATCAAGAAAAACAACGCGGACCCTGAGAACTTTCACACAATACGTGCACTTGCATTTCAAGTCAATGTGCCGACTCCTGCTTTGTTGTTCCTCCGATGACAGCATTCTCTCTGCGTTTGTTGACTTCTCGGAGAGGCGCCTCTCGCCGCAAATCGCAGTGCCGTAGAAAATAGAGTATCGGGGATGCGAGTTGATCCGCCTCATTTATCTCACGCACTAAACCTGCAGGGTATCCTTAGTCTGCCTCAAAACTGCAAGAAGCACACTTCACGTCGTAGGCTGCGTGCAGTAATCACGCTAATTCATTATCGTCTGCTTTCCGAGAAGAGAAAGAGAGAGAAAAAAAAAGCGCGAACATTGATGCGACGCTAGCGTCATCTGTTGTATGTATGTAAAAGCAATCTTTACCATTTAAGTTTTAGGGGAACTAGTTGTTAATAAAAACGAGCATAATATAATTTGCCGACTTTTACTACAAAAAAAAACACTTTAGCGAATACTTTTTTGTACATAGCAGCACAAGGTTTTACGAACCGTCTTTCTCTCTTTTCTGCGGTTTTTCTCTCTCTACGCTACTGCCGCTCTGCTCACTCCGCCAGTCTGATCTCTCTCTCTCACTCTCAGTCAGTATGGCCGTGCGTGACGGTCTAGTCGCGTTACGTTGGTGGGCTCTTTGTAATTGTGTTTAGCTTCGTGCCGTCGACGCGATTAATTAATCGAATCGTGAGCCAGAAGAAAATTGTGTGACGCCATGGAGCGCGCGTCGGAGGCGCTCAGTGTCAACGACGTCTACAGCCTCGCCGAGGAGATCGGGAAAGAGTTCGAAATCCTCATTGACAACTACGGCGTCGAGCCCGTGAACAAGCTGGTCACTAAAGTGATTCGCGTGTTGGAGTACCTCGAAGCGTACGCCACCAAGAATGACATCGCTCGCGATGAGATCGCCGAGCTCAGGGCCCAGATCTACCAGCTCGAGCACGACAAGTATGAGAAGGCGGAGTCGAGAAGCAAGCTCGAAAAGGTCAGTGCTTGTTTCCGCCCTTGGCGGCCAGTACTTTCCCGTAGGCGCTTGCGAGGGAATGCGTCACGCGTTCTGGCGACTGGGAAGTGGCACCTGATTGACAAGGCTTCGTTTGGTCTTGGGGCAGCCGCGTTGTCTTGACAAAGCGCATATTCGTGTTGTCGCTGTCCCAGCCAACCCATACGCAAGAGTGTTATGCAGATCGTGTGAACGCCAAGGTCGCCGCGCACGCATAATAATGTGTTCGCTGGATGACTCACTGGAGGAGAAGCGCGACATAGTTTTCGTGTCGTTAATCACTCCCGCCGTCGAGGAAGTGATGGGCCATTTTGACGCCAAAGGGCTTTCGCTTTCAATTTCGAATGTTCGTTGTACGCGTTGGCTCGCTGACCAGTCGTAACACTGCGTGGAAAACTGGCGGAATATTTTTTTTTTCCGAGCCCATTGCCAAACCGTCTCTTCCTTCGGTTTTCCCGCAGTGTGGGCGAGGCTAGCAGTTGGTCCCGTGCATAGGCCGGTAAAGTGATATTCATATTGTCTTTATCAGCGCCTTTCCCCACTGTGACCTATCTTGTCGCAGTGTGTGAGCTTATCTCCGGCCCTTTCCACGCTCACAGTTGGATGATTGTGCGTAACGCTCGCGGTGCGATGTCGTCACTGCTGAGATTGTGTTTCTTTTCTTTTTCTCCCGCGCTATCCTCAGCCAAGCACGTGCCACTTTACGGGGTCTCCGCTGTCCTCATTAGAAACTTCCCTGTGGAAGGCCGAGAGCTGGAGGCTTCGATGCGCAGTTAGAAACTATATTACGGCCAGTGCCATTGATTTTTGCCTTGTGCATTTAGCTGGCCCGGACTATGGTAGCGCGAAAAAAATGCTGCAGACACAAACAAGACAAGGACGAGCACTTGTGCCTGTGTGTGTTGCAGATTTTTCTACTGTCATACCTCCACCTAGTTATAATTCCAAGCTTAGTATAGCCCAACTGTCAGACCTGCTTATTTACCTGGATCCGAAAAAAACGCTGTTGCTGCTGTCATCGCTAAATTCTGATTCACATGTGCACGCACGCACACACAAAGCCCAAACCGCATGAGAGCATCGGCAAAACTCACTGGAACTACAAAACTCATTTAATTCTGCTAATAATTTTTGACACGCTGCATTGTGCAATAGGTAGCAGGGCTAGATTGGAGGCTTAAGGGAACGCTGAGATTATTCTCACTTCAAGGAGAAAAACAACTGCTTGTGTGGTTATCCTCATTTACTCTGAACAATGGCACTTCCGTCGCTGCCACATTGTAAGCACGAAGGAACCATGCATAAAATTTTCCTGCATGCTAATCACAACTATTTAACAGGCCCTGTTCTTATTGTTTTTTTTTTTTTATTTTTCGTGCCCACTTTCTGGTTTTACAGGAGATGGAGCAGTATGAAGACATCTGGCGGCAAGAAATGAAAGATCTGGGTGGCCTTGTGGCACGGCTGCAGGAGGAAAACTCCAAACTGAGCAGCTCCCTCAAAGAGAGAGAGAGTCACCCCTCCTTGCAGTGCGAGCCACACAGTGAGCTATTTCATTTTTTACAAAGGGGCTCGACCAGTGCTGTGCAAGCTCTGCTCCCCTGCAACACATTAAAAGCATTGTGTGTCGCATTGCAACCCTTTCACCTGCCTTGCTTTATCATTTCGATTTTCACAATTCCACAAACTTGTCCACTTTATAGCGCATAAATAGTGGGACAGAGCAGGGAGGCGTAACTTCCACTCTGAAGCATTGAGTGACTAATGTTCTGGGTGAAGACTAAAGAATGTTCATGCTGACATGAGTGACTCATCCTCATAAATTAACTGACTTGTCATTCAGATCGCTGTATGCAAAAAAATTAGGCGACATTCAGGCACTGTACTTGTTTGAGATAGCAAAATTTAGGCGGATGGAGGTTTTGTGACAAATCAGATTGAGGTTGAGAATTCCCAAAGTGTTTGTGACAGATTTAACGTAGAGCAACTTCACTACATCTTCCAGATGTTGCTTGCCCACAGTTTTCGAAACACTGTTTTTAACGTTCAGTACATCGTCAGCTTCAATCATTTGTCAATTTATGTCCTAAACCTGCACCAAAGTCTTTGGGGATGTTGTGGTGGAAGAATAGGGAATCACTTCAGCCACTTGTGTTGATGCTCGGCACATGGCGTCTTTAGGTTTCACGATAATTTTAATCTGGCCGCCACAATTGTGCATCATGTGTATGTTGTGCCACCTCTGAAATACCAAATTCAAGTGTATTCCTTTTTGTCACATTCAAGTCTTTATTTCCAAATTTATTTCCACCAACAATTACGAATGTTGGTGGTACCACATGTGAAAAATTCTCATAGACGACTTGAAAAGGCCCGAGGGCATGCATTCAGGGCAGCAGCTACATATTCATAATTCACATGGCTAAACACTGTTGTTTAGGTTAAAGTAACATTGAGCTTGACAACTTACATAGTGACAATTACGTGAGGATTTATGAAGAAAGACATAACTACTGTAATAACAAGATAGCAAGTACCATAAGACGACTGAGCTTTTGTGACAGCTTTTGTTCCAAAATAGGCATGCTATGCACTGTATACAGAAAAAAGAAGCATTAATAATAGACACTGCAATGGGTACTGGACAGTTGGGCAAGAGAAAAAGGAAAGATAGAGAGAAAGGTAATGTTCATGAAGAAATATTAAGAAGTCCTGCGTTCACCTTATTTATGTAAGCTGTCCATTTTGTTCGCATTTCATTTTTTACTGTATGGCTGCCACTCACATTTAAAAACACAAATAATGCAGGCCTAGATTTATAGAACTGCACAAGAGTGCACTGCTGCTATTGTGGCTTCATAGACTCACATGTGGCAATGGCTTGCAGCAGAATCAACATCTTATGTCATAAAATGTATCTTTTGCTCTCTTAAGCATCTGAAGAGAGAAATACAGGATATCATCCTTTTGAACATGTCATTCTATTTGGTGGCCTTCAACCTTGAAGTGACTGTAGTATCTTGAGCAGCTAATATGTTCATTAAATTTGTTTTATTTGGCCTATTAATTAGGTTATTTATAAAATCAATTGTGCACTAAAGCCTGTGGTTAATTTCCACTGGCTTTAGTTGCGCACAATGTCTAGCATCTTCTTCCTTGCAATCTTTGTTCAGTTTAATATATTATTATTTTTAGATTCTGCTGACCTGAGGCTTTGAGAGGCGAGACAAAAAAAAAAAAAATGACTGGGGGTACTTATGTGTCAAAGATATAATTGTTGGTCAGTTGAATTCCTAAAAGCAGTCTTGTATCTCCCTGTGCTGCTGATATTATGACCTGTGCTGGAAGCACTCAACTGAAAGATACTGTTATCGGCTGAGTACTCAACGTTTTTTTCATCTTTGCTGTGCTTTTTCCTTCTTTCATATAGTTGTAGCTATTCTCTGCAGATGTGCGGGACATGCTTTCAGGCCTTTTTGTTGCGGCCTTTTCATTGATCCTACTACATTGCATGCTTTAATCCCCTCCCCTGCATTCATAGTATGTACATTGTTGCGCAAGTTTCTTTTCTTGCTTTGAAAGTATTTCTTGGCACCTCTCTCTGCATATTATGATTGTGAACCTTACGTCATGATTCACCCAATGAAGGGTCATCAGTAGAGTGATTCCCTCTCGAATTGTCTGTCTGTTTATTTACTAAGTTTGCAAAGAATGCACAGAATATGGATACCCTTAGTGCCTAATAGATAGTCTTTATATTTAAAGATTACCATAACCTGCCTGTCTGCTTCTGCCCTTCACTTTCACATGACAGTATTTTGTGAATTGTAAGACAAACTTCCTTCCTTCTGACACCATAATCGGTCACCACTGCCCTTTTGCTGTTGTAGTTTTCGTGTCTTCTCATAACTTTTCCTAACTGTCATAGTCATCTTCCTTGTACCTCAGCTGTAATGTCCACGACCTTAACTGTTCCTTGCATTCAGTCACTCTTGAGGTCTATCTCTTGTTGCCATTCCAAACGTCGATCTAGGCAGACATACTATTTGGTAAACTTAGTTATCGTCTGTTCTGCAGGGATGTTTTGTATTGCTGTACTCCTGCTATAAAGTTATTTGCAGCAGCTGATATCGCTGTTCGACAAGGAGCAAATTGCTGCCGTAGGTCTGTTCCTAGTTCCACTCGTTTCAAGTACCCTGGCTCTACTAGATGCGCTGTTGCCTTTGTGGATTCTCTTTTACATCGCCACTTTTTCCTACCACTGTCGTAATCCCCATGCTGTAGTGTTTTCTATATCAGTGAGATGTAGAGATGAAAATAAAAGGATGAAGACTTTCTTCTAGTCACAGAGCTATCTACTTGTACAGCTGTGAAGTGGAGCTTTTATGGCACCCTTGTTGTTTGACTTCTCCGAGTTTTATGACACTGGAGCCTCGAAAGCAGATGTCCTTGTTTTGAAACCGATGTCACACCAGGTTTCCGTTTCTGCATCTTAACTCCATTGCTGCTTACGCTTTTCTTTGTGCCTTGTTTGTTACTGCCATGTTAATTAATGTCTCATGTCTGCCAGACATTCTGTTTTCACGAGCTGTTGTTGCTGATTGTCTGATTATGTGTTTTTCGTTATTGCATTTAATGAATGAAAAGCTTGCTTTCAAAACAATTCATGTTGCGCTGCTCGTGGCTGTGTATTGTGCGATAACGGCGTGCATTCATAGCTGCTGAATAACCTGTACCATTGCGGAGTTTATTGACTTGTGGCTACTATGTAATCACTGCATTCTTTCATGGGCTAATATCTATTCCTTTTGACTAAGCCGAGTAGTTCCTGATATCCGAGCTCCAGCCTCGATATTTGATATTGCCAGTCTGCTGGATTGGCTGGCTTTGTGGGCGAATACCTTGCTGCTACTGTGATCAATCTTACTTCCAGGTCTTAAGACTTTGGAATGTATTGAGGATTGAGGTGTGTGGTAAAAGTATTGGTAAACTGCTGAACCTATTGTTACTTTAGTGATAGTGTCTGCCATATACAGGAATTGGGAGACAGCCTGAACTGCTCATGTGTGCAGTGTTCGGAGGTGCGAATAAATCTTGGTAGAGTTTTCTTAGAAGTGCTTTTATATACTCGGGAGTATGCTGAGAAAAAAAAAAAAAGGCTTTCAAGCACCATTGCCTGCCCATTCCTGGGCTTCCAATCTAAGCTTTGTTTCATTGTTTACATTGCATCAGGATGCCTTTTCTTTCATCACTGAAGATGTTTCAGAGGTTTCTTTAATGGTTTTGTTGCAGCAAAACGAGCAAAAGTATAATGTCTGAAAAAAAAGAAATGGAAGAACAAGAAATTCTTGCAATGGTAGAACCACAGCACACTTTCACAAAACTTCAGCAAGGAGTGGATTGTGTTACTCGTGTTCTGGTTCTGTCCGTTAGATTTGAGCCACAGATCTTAGAGCCACTACAGGCCTGGTATGAATGATGCAAAACTAAAATGAAAAGCTCCCATGCCATGGCATGTTAATAATTTTTATTGCAAAGCTGTGTGTTAACTTCCTCGTGGACTGGGCAATCGGCGTAGATTTGACAAATTTCACTGCAATAGCCACACAAGTGAAAGTGTCGTATCAGCAACTCCATACCTTGCCTGTTGCAGAACTGACTCTAAACTTTGGCAGTGACGATACTTCCGTTGTGTATAGCTCATCAAAGGAAGCATGCATCATCATGACTAACTCCTGCGTACTTTGTGCAGGTGTGACACTAGGGGAGGACATCGTCGTCCTTGAACGGCTCCGGGATGCCTTCGACAAGCAGGGAGTCCAACTGAGACATTATGAAAGGGACATGGCTAAAAAAGCTGCCGACATAGAATCTGTAAGGGTTACCACATCTGTTTGTTAGCTCAAATTTTGTGATCTATGCTTTGTCACTGCTCTCGTCATTGCTGCTGCATTTCCAGCATCTAGCCAACAGCATGGTTTCACATGTTTCGATTCAGAAGAGCATGGTCAAGTACAAGAATGTGTCATAAACACTGGAGTCTTGTTCAGAATACAAGCCAGGACAAATCCATGAATAGGCATGATAAAAGGGCTGACTTCTTTAAACGTTTAGGTCTATTAGTATTATTTATTTCGTTCGAGTATCATGGAGTCAATGGAGCTGTCAGTGAGTTCACAAATACCTTGATAGTTCACAGTATACGGCATTAAGGTTATAAATTGGACTGGAAATGCTAAATGTGTTAGTTATATTTGCTGGAGTGGCTGTTCGTTTGTTGATGAAGGTGCAAATTAAGATTGGGGGCCTTTGTATTGAGTGAATTTCACAGGTTCGAAGCTAACGGGGGAATTTGGGAAATTGTTCAGTTTAATTGTGAGTGTTGATGGTGTGCTCCCCTGCGCTCTGAGAAATTTTCTTGGCCAATGCTTTGATGACCTTTTGAGTAGGGGTATGTGAATATTTGAAACTTTCTAATAACAAACCATATAGTGTCCTATTAGATTCTGTCTTTGAATTGAGTAGTCACTATTTGTAAATACGAATATTCTTCTAATAGTTTTCTAATATTCCAAAATGTCAACTGTGTGCAATCAAACATAAAAACAAGCAACAGTGCAGTAAATTTAGTCACCGTGGCTATAGTATAGGTATGAAACGTACGAACTTGAATAGTGAAGAAGTCCTCATCGTTCAGGGAGCCGAACTTCGTCGGCTATACAATAGTCATTTGCACTCTCTGAGGATTTTCTTATGCTCCATTTGCGTTTTTAATAAAGAATGCTTCATAATGTGCATTGTAATGACAAACTTTCCAACGTTATGATTGCTAGAATGTGAAAATAATTTTATATTAATTCTAAAAGAAGGCTGTTGGTTATCTGAAAACTATTTCAACAGTATTCAAGGGTATTTTTCTCTCAATAATTAAGATTCACACGCCCCTGCTTTCGAGCTCGCCATGGGCATCGCCATTACATTACGTGCTTTGTCCAGCTTCAGCAGCAGCTGGAAGCCAGCAAGAAGACAGCCCAAGAGCAGAGCCGACGCAACCGGCGGCTGCAGCAGCAGATGCGGCAGCTGTGCGAGGAGCGCGGCGACCTGCAAGTGCAGTTGCAGGACCAGCAGAGCCAGCTCCAGACCTTGCAGGAGCGGCTAGGCATTGCCGTCAAAGACCACGACGACCTTCTCCAGTCCAGGGTGAGGCTGGTTGCCCTGGATTTCAAACCTACTACTTCTATGCACAGTCACCGTCTTACTTAACCCAAATGCACCTTAAGGACCAGTCTGCAAAAAAATTTTACTTTGGCTAAATTGGCCATATGTGAGTAGGATACACTATTGGAGCAGTCTTGGGAAAACTACAGGTCTCATAGTTTTCTAATTTTATAAACAGCCTTTAATTCACACCTAGGCATACGATGCAGGCGGTTTGTGGATACTGTTTATGACATTTTCATCGTGTGCATTGTTTCAACGTGCTCAAAGGCCATGCCCAGGTGCTGCGCTCGTTATCATTGTTCCATGTTCTATGTAATTTCTCAGAGCAGTCATGGTGGTATCTTTTCCATTTTGATACCAAAACTGTCTTGTTTTTTCAAGCTTTTAATAATGCATCCACTTGTGCTTCAAACAAAATTTTGCTTGGAGGCTTCTCTGTAGCTGCACTGTCTGAAACTAGGCTTTTCACACTGTAAAGTTTTGTTGCTGTTAATCTGCAGGAGAAGCCTTTTTGCCTCTCCTGCAGAGGCTGCTGGAGATTTCCGGTTGTGGTGCCTTGAATGCTTCTAGCAATGCTTATAGCCAAAGGTTCTTACTGTTAAGCCACTATTGATGTGTTTTTATTGTTTGGGTTAAGCCTGATAGCAACTGTAGAATAAAATTGGGCTGTACTTTAGCAACTGCCTTGGCAATGAGTACAAGTACTGGACGCAGAACATGAAGGACAGCATGTGGCAAGGAATCCTGTCCTTCCTCGTCCGTGATCTGCTCTTGCACTGTTTGATAAGAAGTGCATACTAGTTTAGCATGCCAGCCTAAAACACTCACGATGCCTCCAACCGTGACGTGGACACCCGCAAATTCAACCTGAAAGTTCTGTTCTTTTGTTTCTAGTGGCTCTCTCATCATGAAAATGAAGTAAAAGTGGGTACCCTGTAATGCGCACAAATACAAAATGTTGTATATTTGAAGGTATCATTACTTTGAGCTGTGCAATTAAACAATAAAAGCAATTGCATTCTCTGTTTAGGCACTGGCAGATGTTTCTTTATGAGCAGTCGGACATGCTGCCACAAGTGGCGGACGTATTTCAGCGTAGCCTCGCGCGAATGCGTATTGCAACCTCTACAAATGCATCTCTTTTGTGAAAATTGCTAGAAAATCTATCCTATGTGATTCATTGCATAGCTACTATCTGAAAGGTATGTTAAGAACTCAAGAAAGATTTTGCAAGCAGTTTATATCGCATCATCCTCCTTTTCAAAGGCCCCCTTTTTTTAGCTCGTTTTTATGCAACTCAAGGCCACGAGGTGCTTTAAGACGCATGCTTTCGTACACAGAAGTGTGAGTACAGTGCCTCCAAATGCTTGGCAACTGAACTTGGAAAAAAAATTATTCTTTCCTTACTACAAGGACACGGTCTTGGATATGCAAGGAAAAGTGGTGATTGACTTGGATGACCCGAACCGACCACGCTTCACACTGGAGGAGCTCAAGCACATCTTGTTTGAGAGGAATGAGCTCAAGGCTCGAGTTAGTGATCTCGAAGACGAGCTGGCTCTATACAGGCCAAGGTAATAACTCTTGAATTCTTGGGATGATCTTCCTGGGGGAAATTTAGATTTATTTACGTACTCCACATTGCCAGCTTGCAGCACACCAAGACAATGGCGGAGTACAGTGGAATCTTGATGATACGAATCTCACGGGGTCACGAAAAATATTCGTATTAGCCGAAATTCGTATCATCGAAACACAATTAAAACTAGCTAAATTAAAAAGAGTCGGAGGTGAACTCACTCAGGCACACGCACGTAAAAAGCATTTACAGTATAGATTACTTATAACGTAACTGTTTATAGTGCAGAACTGGCTACAACGCGGCCTTTTCCGACTCCCGTTTACCCTCCCATAGAACTCCATGTATACGCATACCGCTTACAGTGCAGCCGCATGAGACGAAATATCGGTTATAATGCGGCTTCCGCTGGAAAATCTCGCCGACAAGGGCGGTAGCGAGCGCACTTCTCAACGAGGTGCGCCCACCGACGGGAGAGGAGATCAACGAGGGCGATGCAGAGGAGGAGCATGAGACGTGGAGCATGAGTCCAAGGGCGATAAAATCGTCGCCGCGCGCTGTATGTGCGAGTGAAAGCGCGCCTTCACGCACGGAGAGCAAACGCGACTTCCGTCACGGCCGGGCGCGCCAGTCGAGCCCGGCCCTGCTTTCGTCGCGCGAAAGGCAGGGGGGGGGGGGGGGGACGCTGTGCTGTGGGGCACCAAATGTGTATCTTGCTACCTGGTGCAAGGGTAACTGGCGACGCAATCTTCCATGCGAAAGGAGCAAAGCGGGAAGGCAGCGCAGGACGGAGGGAGGGAGAGAGAGAGAGAGAGGCGGGGGGGCTTCTACTCTGCCAACAAATGCGCTCTTGTACTTTGTGCCTGTGCTGGCTGTCGGGGTTGTCGCGCGCACCGTATCTTGAAAGCGATCTCCACACGGCTCTGACCTTTGTATGCGCTGTGCTTATGCCGCTCAGTTTCCATTGAAGCGATATATCGCACTTCCCCACGCCTGCGTGGGGAAAAGCACAAAAGCAAGAAAAGCGCCACAGCGTCAAACTCTTCGCGCCCAATCGCAGCCTCCGTGCTGTCCGGCGCCGCGTCCGCGCCTCCCCACCAAAAGAGAAAAGGAGAAAGCGCTTGACTGCGCGCTGTTCTCTTTCGCAGCCGTCGGTGGGGCGGCGTTTATTCGTATCAACTGACGCGGGTTGAAAATCGTTTCGTAACAACCGTTCTCTACCACGTTGCAAAGTAATGGGGCTCGGCCGGGACCACAGAAAAATTCGTATCATCCGAAAATTCGTATTAGCCGTGATCGTATCATCGAGATTCCACTGTATTAAAAGTGCAGAGTCGCAGCACTCACTTCCAGGTAGACTTCACTGCTGTTGCATGAAGTAGTGATTGACCTGGATGACCAGAACTGACCATGCTTCACGCTGGAGGAGCTCAACCACATCTTGTTTGCGAGGAATGAGCTCAAGGCTCGAGTTCATTATCTCGAAGATGATCTGGCTTTGTACCTGCATGTATTGTATGTGAAGTCTAGTTGGAAGTGAGCATAAATTTTATCTATATCTGTGTTGCAATGAAACTTTATTTGGGGGTCAGTGCTGTCTATGTCATGTGTCCCGCTTTCATTGTCATGGTGTAGTCATTTACCAATTATCAATCAGCCCAGACTTGATCTTTGTGCAGTTAAATTTTAGAGGGCTAGTTCAACTTGCCAGGACATAGTTTGGGCCCTGTGAATAATTACGTTTTTGGGATGCTTATGAATAACCTACTCGAGCCGTATTACACTTTGCGCATATTCTTTGAACTGATCATGTAAAAAATTGGCGTGATTAATGATTTGTTGAGGTCTCTCTCTCTCAAAGAACTGAGGATTTGTACTATATATAATTACAAAGCCAACAGCGATCTAATAAGTACAAAAGAAGTAGTAAATGAATTAATGCTGGGGACAAGATTTCTGCATTGATACTCGTTTAAACTGCTGAGTTTCTTGTTCTTTGGAAGCAGATAAAAGGATTGGCAGTGTCAAGCTATTATCAAAATATGGTCATTGCAGTATCTGCTGTTGTTTCTTAATGGCATCAGATAAGTTTTTAGTTTTTTTTCTAGTACTTTATTTACTCGATTCTAATGCGCCCTCGATTGTAACGCGCAACCGTTTTCCATGACAAAAAAAAATCCTTTACAGTACCGCACACCTCATGCTTTCATACAGAAATACAACTTTCTCTCATATGGAATAACAAAGATTTACTCCCGATCGCTAAAGTTGCGATGAATAAAAAAAAGTCGCAGTTTCGCCCGAAAGGCAATGCATCGATTGCGATAGCAAATTAGTAGACCGCTATACGATGTAAGGATAGCAGTTTTATCGGCCGTATAAATCTGCAAACATTCACTTACTAAATAAATTAACAAGCACAGTGTCACGCGCGCACAACCAAGCATGAACACATCTTGCTCATTGACCGCGGAGACTCGCCCACAATACGCTGGAATGACGAAGAGCAGCGAGCGAATTGACCTTCGTGCTTGCATGCCTCACTTCAATACGACCTACAAGCGGCGAAAACACAGCGCGCGGTGTACTTGCCCCGTCGCAGATCGCCCTCAAAATAGGGCTAATGCGATTGTATCACCGAAGTGGATCGTCGCAGAATATGTCCTGCTTCGGTCTACTGACACCCTTCCACGTTGCTTTGCTGGTGAAAATCCTCTCCTTCTGTTTGCGCCAGTCCCGCACGCAAGCTTCGAATTCTCCAACGCCCGTGATGCCGCCTCATTTCCCTCCGTCTCCACACACATGATCACTTTCCTTTTAAATGCAGCATCATGATGAACTCGGTACTTCATGCTGATAGAGCATACACAGAAAACAGGAAGACAGACAGTAGACTAATGCCTAAGCACGTGTACTGCAGCACATGAAGGAAGCTACGGCAGCTAGGCTAGAGTGTAGCTAGGCTCGAAGTGCGTGTGAGGCGACCATTTTGAAATGCCGACAGCTATATGGTAACACAGATTTAGGGTCGTACTCCATTCTAATGCGCACGCAATTTTTTTACCTGTTTTATCGGAAAAAAAGTGTGCGTTACATTCGAGTAAATACTGTAATTGGCCTGTGAACTTTACACTGCAGATCTTTGTCTCTCTGCACAGAGATAATAACGGTGCTGTTAAAATGCGTCTTTCTCAGTCTTTGACATTGCTGTCGCAGTGTCACAGCTTGCAAAGACTATGAAACTCTGAAAATGCACGGCACCGCAGCATTGAAGCTGGGTATTCAGCTCTGTGCACTGTCTCTTGCGAAGAGCGTAAGCTGTAAGTCAGAGAAAAAGAAATAGACATGGCTGTGCACTGATGAACGGCCTTGTCCTCCACGGAAGGTGGTGGGCTCATGAGGCAACCTCGCTTCTGACCAGGCCGGTTGACCCACCATTGCCGGTCAGGGACGAAGACCGGCCCGTCCAGGGACCCATCAACCAGGAGCCTGAGGAGAAGCTTTTTTCTTACGGAAAGGCCTCCGGCATTCGCAAATTGTGAGCACCTCTTCTTTTTTTACCTCCACTTCCTTTCCCCTTTGCGGATTGGTTGAACCAAAGCACCCCTGCTGGAAATGTAAGCCTGGTCTTTAGCTGCTGTGTGCTTGTATTACTGGCCTTCTTAGAATGTAGCAAGTGCTGTTTATGGGTGTTAACAGTGCGGTGAATTGTTGATAATCGAATTCAAGGTTTAAAATGCAACCATAGTTTCGGGCGTGTTAATCAAATTTTTTTGCCGAATGTTACATCATAGTGGTACAAGTCCTCTGTGCTAGAGGCTATCACTTTCGCAAGTGTGGAGGGACAATGAAGCTTTGATGACACCGAAGGTGCTGAGAGCTAGGAACTGTGATATTGTGAAGGGAATCTTAGTTAAAGGACCCCTAAACATGTTGGACATTCCTAATTCCTCTACAGCATTGCTGCGTAACTTTCGAACTTCTACACACCGAAATCACCAGCCTGCTCTGACCTGTGCATTAAAGTGTATGCCATCATTTTAACTATGCAACGTCATGTGGCAGGGCAAATGGAGATATCTCCATTCAGGGCGTTGACTTCGTGCACAACAAAAGCAGTATTTTTAATTGCATTGTAGGGTCCTCACATAATGTTGCATTTCCGCAAATGCTTGCAGAAGGTTGACACCCATGGGAGCGTAAACTGCCGAGCATGGGGAAATTAGGTAGCAAAAGTGGCAAGGACATTGTGCTTGTTTAAACATGAAGGATGATGAATATGTATTGCGCCAAACGGTTGGCACCACTTTTGACTACACACAGTCAAGCGACTGCTTGGAGCATTTTTAAGTTAAACACGACATTTGCTTGCAGCAGCACACAAAAGTAAAATCAAGCAAGTGAATGACTAGCAGTGACTCACCTGCGAAGCCTTGCACTGTTTACATCCTTTCTCATCACTGAATAGTAATGGAACAGACGGTACAGAGATGTGGAAGTAAAAAGTTTAATGAAATACTTTTACGAAACTTTCAGTGCACTAATTTCAAAATATGCATTTTTATAGTGAACTAGTGAAGTCTGTATTAAGAGAGCGATGTGATACTTTAAGGGTGTAGGTTGCACTTAAAGACCGATAATTGTCGCATTTTCAGTTGATGTTTTCAGGCTTCCGAGACCCTTAATTTCCACAAAATTCCGAGACCCTTCATATTCATAACATTTTTATCAATTTTGTCCAAATAAAGGTGCTTTAAATGTTCCTCCTTGATATAAAAAACAAACAATTTTGATATACTTGGAATTTCAAGAGAAAATAGCTTCTGTTCTATTTACTATCGTAATAATTTTAGTTTTTACCTAAAAGATAAGTGCATGGAGTGTGTGCTAAGCCCAATGTTAGTGTAATAATTTTATCAGAATTGTGTGTTTAATGAGTCATATGTTCCACATTTCAAGATGGAATTTTTTTCAGGCAACATTAATGAGCTCTATCTCTAGCTCAAATTGACCTAGGGCATTGCTTTATGCCTTACAGCACACCTTATACATGCTAAATTACTTCTATGTCCTAACCACTGTGTTGTTCAATGTTTGAGTCTAGATGCTAATTTTTCTCCAAACAAAAAGAGCCCAGTTTCTATAGTGTATCAAGTACTACTTGTCCTAGGACAAACATAATTACATTTTTGGGATCAGCACAACAAAATACACAAGGTTTACAAATTTGGTTGTGATATATCCATGAATGAGAAAGTTGGCTTTCTAGTGTAGCATCCTCCTTAAGCTTCCTTTGGCTTCGATGTAGCTTTTTGCAGTTATTACGTATGTGGCAAAGTACAGTGTTTGTGCACTGTGTTTTTATTGCTTAATGCCACCAAGTCATTTCCAGCAGGGGAAGCCTCAGCATGCATATCGAAGCTGCTTGCCTTAGCTTCTGTCATTGCATGTATGGGCTGGCTTCGTCTTTCCTGGGATGAGTAGTGTGTGTGAGAGCTCTGTGGGGACTAACACATATGTTGTGAAACACTTCTTCGGTAACATTTTACTGGTGTTAGGCGTAAAAGTGGTTGCATTCTGCATAATTATGGATAATTATAAAATTGTAAAGAATAGAGACTTGTAGAGTCAATGTCTTTATAAATAGACTATTGCTCACTGTTCATTAATTGTCATTCTCATTTGGAACCCTAGCTAGCGCATGTTCTTTTTTTCTTTGTGTGTTAGACAAGTTTTTTCAACTCTTGTTTTCCATTTATTTGATTGTTCTGACAATACTTTTTCACCAAATCACTTGATGCACTCATTCTCCCGCACTTTGGCTCAAAATTGGAATGGTGCTAATTTGGAAATTTGTTTGGTGACAAAGGTTCCGGGTCATTAATAAGGTTAGAGGATGAGTTTGCTGCCGTATCTTGGACCTTGAAGGAAGGCAGCTCGCAGCAGTCATCCCCCCTTGACTGGTAGGCATCACTGCTTGGCCGAGGGCCTTTCATACCCTCTCCTTTTCCATGTGCTTTCTGTGTGCCCGAACATGGTAACATGGCATCACTGTAGGTAGCATTAGAGCCTTGTAGTGTTGCCGTCAGTCCACATTATAGTTGTCTGCACAAACTGTGCATCTTAAAGGTTAAGGGCATTGATTAAGTTTCACATTGGGCTTGTTTTCTTATCAGCTGTTAGGTTACATTCCTGAAGTTCCTTGTGGAAACCGTGGCACTTAATATAAACCATTATTTCTCTCTGTATGCATGTAGCTGATTGTACTTCCTCGAGTTCTTATTTGTGTTGCAGACTTCCAGTTGTTACATCTGGAGATACAGTAGTAAGCCTTATCATAGATGCAATGGCTGAAAAACAATCGTTTCATGCCATGTCAAGTACAGTTTCCTTGATGGAATTTCCGACTCAATGTAGAGCTGCTACTGACTTCCTACCACTAAATGGACATTACCTGAGCACAGAACCGGCTTTAATTCCGCACTTGTAACATGTGCTGTAAAGGAGTCAGTTATAAAATAAGCAAATTTTGTTAGTTACTTAATTGTAGATTGTAGTTTGTCATGCAGCTAATCCAGCCGCTACCTGCCACGGACCAATGGAGAACTTTCAAGATATGTTAGCATGGCAAAGAGATAGTGTTGGGTGCCACTGTGCATACACTAAATTCTCATTCAGCAGGCAGAACGTACTTGACGTACAGAAAGCTAGTGTGAAAAAAGGACACGCACACAAAAAATACCCCCCCCCCCCCTCCTTTAATTTTTCTCATCTTGGCTTATCTGTTCTTTGTGTGCACATGACATATGTGTCATGTTTCCCGCATGTTATTGCACCTATTAAGCAAGCACTTGCGCAGCAACATGGCATGAGCACATTGAATAGGAAAAAACTGGGTGAACAGCAACAGAAATAAGATACGTAACTGCAAGGAGAAGTATACGTCCACTCTTCAATTTTTGCAGTGGATGAGTAATTAAAGGTTGATTACATGGTTCTATATGTATGTGTAGACAATATCATGCATTTGAAATCATCTCACTGTACCGCCTGCATGAACTGAGTGGGAAAATATTAGATGACAGGCTTTAGGCTGCTTATAAGTATCTGAAGAGAATTTTGGCAGAGGCATGCACGAAAACAGAGCAGCAATTACAGGTTTATATTATATCAGAGAGCAGTATTTTACCTTCAGCTTTTCATACGATAGCATATGATTGGTTAGATCTTCCACATAACTGCACAGGATTGCACAAATTTAGGGAATGAAATGGCTGTTTGCTGTGCAGAATTTTATAAGCACTGACATAGGCATATTGTGTTTATTTACTTTTTCAATTTTTTCATAAACCAGATACCTATTTTAAAAGCACCTGTCATGCTTTTTCTTAGTTTTTTTTTTTTTTTTGCTTAACAAACTTTACTCCTTTCTAACATGCATAATCACAGCTAAACTGTGCTATATTGCATATGCCTGCACAGTGTGGCAAATAATAAGTAATAAAATTAGTAAATGAACATTCAAATTTTGCCTCTTATGCTCGTTTCTTTGCTGGTGGCGGTGCTTGGCATTGCATGCTGTGTCTATGCGTCCGTGTGCGCGTGTCACAAGAGAAACTGTGTGACTTATGTGAGCATGCGCCTTTATGATGACTTCAAAGCTGGCGTGCTAATAATTTCTAGCAGTGTCTTTATTTGAGTTGGTGTGTATGATGCAACGTAAAGCGAGACCGTTTCATGATTGCATATTCTCTGTTTCTAGCTGATCTCGCTCTATATCTTTTCTGTCCTCCTTAGCTTTCTTGTTCAGTCTCAAGAAGGAATCTGCCTTGCATTATTACCTGTCCAGTGTATGCCTGGCCAGGTAATAATTACCTGGCCACTTTACTATACTTAATCTGAAGTTTTGATTGTATTCAATCCAAATGAAAGGGCGTTTAAATGAGAGTTGTTCAGACTGCAGTAATCCAGTCATGGAGAGCCACCTCTACAAACCAGATTTTCATAATATCCAAGCAAGGAAGTAAATGGTTTGTGCTGCTCACAAAGCTTTAATCTGAGCACAAGAAACCTGTTAGAAGCATCCTGGTACACGTCTGTGAATTTATACACGAACCTATGGCAGACTGTGCTAATTGTACAGATGACAGGGATATGTAATAAGTGGCTTAAGAAAATGCCTGTTCTCTTGGGAATATTGACCAGTGTGGTGTGGGCCAAGGTATGAGAATGTCCTGTGCATTTGTGCTTAGTATCAAAGAAAGCAGGTCATTAGGCATCACTAGCACAGCTGCAATTTCTAGAATGAGGTGGCCATGCTCAATAATAAATCAAGGCTTCAGCATTAAGAACTTGCGTGCAGGTGGACGTAACATAATTTTCAATGGTAGGAGATAAAAGCAATGATCCTGACAATGCGACATTAAAATAATGTTCCAGCTTCTGCATGGAAGTCTTGTTGGAAATCTAGGCATGTTTCGTTGTGACCAAACGGGTTTCCATCAAAGCTTGGACTACTAATCATTTTCAATATTGCTTACTCGATATCAATTGGAAAGGGAGGGGGGAAAGAAAAAAAAGAACAAGAAAAAATGTACAGCATGCATATCAAACATCTAAAAAAGACTTGAATGTCATGTTTTGGGTAACGAGACATTGCAAGAAAACTACTGTTTTTATAAGGGTGCATAAAAAATTGGACCCAACATCTGGTGGATCAAAAATCACTGTTGCTCGTCTTTACAGTAGATTAAAATTTATAAAGGATAGGAGCAGCAGTTGAGTCCCTGTAATAGGTTGGAAATTTCTGTCCGAGAACGTTTACAGCCCCATTGTAGGCGTATCTGGCACCTAGCCATTTCTTGGTGCACACCACCATTTTATGCCCACTTGGCGATTCACAATGAACCTGTGTTGCTGGACTTATTGACTGTCAGCAGTGTGCTGACATGTAGATGACTGAAGTGTTGGCATATCTGCATGTCATCACGCTGCTGACGTGTAGATATGCCAACACTTCAGTACACTAAATAGTACACTTTAGTACACAAGAGCTTTTAATTTTCTTTTAAGTACTTACGCCAAAGAGTGTGTGACAGAGAGAAGGAAATGGTGATCACTCCCCAATAAGTTGGCACATTATCTGAAAATCAGAAAAGCGCACATAACCGTTGTTTCAGCATATCTTTATAAGCATTGAGCCCTGGCACACTCGCTGCGCATCGAATTCACCAGTTGAGGCTTTGCCCATTGTGTCACGCAGTGTTGGCTGCTTAGTTGTGTTCAAGTTTCAGTAGGGACAATGATTTATATTTTTTAGAGGGTGTACTAACAAAGAAGAGAAGGGTCATTCTAGTTGCAGTGCACCGAGCGCACCTTCCTTCATTTCTTTCTTTCTACTTTTGTGCTATTCTTTCGTGCCTGCTTCCTGCTCTGCCTGCTTGCCTGTCCATCCACCTGCCTGTCCACTGCACACCCTGCCTCAGTTTCCAGTACGTGATGCACAACCTGCAGATGCCCGGAGAGGAGCCACGCTTAGAGATCTTGCCCGAACGTTTCAGTTTTCCAAGTGTCCTGTGGCCCCGCGTCAAGCCAGGATGAGAGGCCTCGTATGCTGTCTCCTGCGGGGCCTGCTCTCTCACGGTGGCCTCTCGCTGGAGTTCTTTGTCGACATCGCACCGCTTTTTGAACTGCACATGGCCTTGTCTTCGGACTCCGGACTATTACTGTGAAGCCGTGCTTTCATTGCTCACAAGTGCAGCAAGGATGGAAAGTGATGCGCCCACCCCTTCCCTTGGGGACGTGTGTCATTGCCACTGCAGCCCAATGGCATTGTGTGTGTGTATTACCCTTTGAACGTGCCAAGCTAGGAAAGCGGCAGGTTGCAGAAGTGACAGCGAGTTCTCAAATTAAATTAAAACGTCACTCATGATTAGTGGTCAGTGCTAAATGTGGCTTCACTGTTTTAGGGAGGTCCATCTCGAACTGCAGCTAAAGTTTAAAAGCAGCAACCACATGGAACATCCTTTGATGTATTTTCTATGCATTGTTGCCATGCATATTTTGTGACGCACAAAGCTCCCGCTGTAGTCGCGGCTGAGGTGCATTCAATGTGGTTGCTTAATTGAGTTAAGCGTAGCACCATTCAGCCACGATTACAGCGTGGGCAATGTGTTGTGAAATAGAAATGGCAATATCATGACTGGGGAAAACACGGGGAATGCGGGAGGTGGAAATTCAAGACAATGCGCAACACAAGAACAAGGTGAGAGCAGGAGCCAACCTTTCGACAAGTGGACTTGTCTTCTTCCAAGGCAACATATGCTCTCCTCGGCACAGTATATATAGGTAGGGTTCTTCTAAAGGGGAGAGAAGGTAAGGCGGGTGGGTGAGGTAATGAGCGAGGGTGTAGAATTGAAAAGAAAGATAATGCGCTACTGATCGTCGGTGGACGAATTTGAGGCGGCGCGGTGTGTTAGCCGGTTGACGTGTCATTGTAGGTCCCTTTCACGAAAATTCACTGACCTCCAGTGAAGCAGATACCGCTCCCCCCTCCCCTCCCCGTCATCCAGGCCCCTTCCATGAAAAGAAGAACCTACAATGACACGTCAACCGGCTAACTCACGGAGCTGCCTCAAATTCCTCCACCGACTATCAGTAGTGCATTATCTTTCCTCTCAGTTCTACACCCTTGCCACTAACACACTCTTGCTGGTTACCTCACCCACCCGCCTTACCTTCTCTCCCCTTTAGAAGAACCCTACCTATATATACTGTGCCGAGGACAGCATATGTCACCTTGAAGAAGACAAGTCCACTTATTGAAATGTTGGCTCCTGCTCTCACCTTGTCCTCGTTTTGCTCAATATCATGACTGAAAACACAGTCAAAGCATGTTCTATGTGTTTACTTTTAAAGGTGTGTGCATTCAAGTACACTTTTACAATTCTGCAGCAGGTACCAAAATCTTGTGCATGTAGTAATGCAAACTAGGCACTGCACACATGTGCACAATGTTCATGCACATGACTTTGGCTGCAGTTTAATAGACCGAATGCAGAGTTCGCAACTTGTGTTGTATAGCTTTTTTTTTTCCTTGTAGTTTTTGAAAGTTCATGTTATGTGTAAATTTGTTTTATTTATTTTAATGTATTTTGATGGTATCACCGTTTTCAGTTTTAATGCATTTTAGCTGCAGCCTTACTGATTTGAGTTTTACTTGCATTGCATTACACACTGCTTCTTTATTAATGAAGTCCGAGGCACTGAAAAAATGACCCTAGCTAGAGAGATCTTGGTAAAATAGATCTAATCTGTTGTCACTACTTACGAATACAATTGTTAAACGTTCTGAGTAGATAATTTCGCTTTCGTCTGATAGAGAAATAGCTGTAGGACTGTGTTTCATGAGATGCACATCTTGCAGCAATGTCATTTTTTTGTGTGTCCTATAGCACAGATCATTTCCCTTCTATTAGTTAATTGCTGTTCATAAGGTGCAATCTTGATACGCTTTTGAAGCTGTCAATATTTTACACAGACATGCAGGCATTGTTAATGATAAGGCTGGCACTACCTTATGATTAGGACATCGAGCAAAGAGCCTTTGCGCTAGGACATGCTGCTTCAAAAGTGCACTTTAGTTGTTTAGTAATCAAAATGTCCTTTCGTGCACAATGTGGCAGTCTGGAAAAGGCTCACTAGGTTGCCATGCCAATAACATTGTAAGACAAAGTGCGCTGACTTAGTAATAGCAATGTGTTTGTGTAAGAATAGGTTTGAAGTCTTTTCATTTGTCCCTTTTTATGCGTTCACTTCATTTGAGACATTTAATGCTGCTGTACATATGTGAATAAAACAAATTAACATAGTGTAAGACTTAGTCGTGTATATTTAAGATGCAGGGTTGAGCTGCACATACAACTTTTTTGCTTTCCTGGTTTTACTAAACAAACCATTTGTTGAACCATTCTGCATGTCTATGAAATAAACCCATACGCTGTCGTTAGTAAGGCTGGATTGTAGCAGCACCATGTTTTCGTGCATGGCTGCCACTGTCTGAAAAGCAGCTGTCTTAAGCACTGTGAGAGAGTACTATATATAAACACAAAATCTTGACTGAAATAACTTTTCTGCGAGTTCAACAAATTTTCAGTTCTGAAATTGATTAACTTTGTTAACGAGATTGTGCGGTCAAGAGTTTGTTGGTCAGAGACACTAGGATTGCTTAAAGGGAAAAGTTTGTGTTACAATGGCTTGGAGGCGTGCATGCTTACCTCGTGAATATGTATGTGTACAACTGTTAACACTGTCTTATGATTTTATACATGTATAAGAGAAGCTTGACACGCGAGCAAATTTGCATGTGGCTGTGTATAATGGCTTGAAAGCAGATGAGCTTTACCAGTCTTCCCTCGCCTCAGCCAAGCAAGCACAATCGTATCAAGAGGAATGACTGTTTAGCAGCACATCATTCACATTTTCCAAAACAATGTAAACATTAATTTTTGTTGATCGCCTGCAGTCTTCATATCACTAGCTTTTTACATTGTATACTGTAACTTACGTGGCACTCTGCATCCCAGCATTTTTATTCAGATAGAACTTGAAATATGAAATTTGAGTTTGAACGAGTAGAGTCGTGCAAACTTTGTCAACATGAAGTGTGTTATTTTTATATAATAATTTGTTGCGCCAAATTTTGATTCAATTTCTTGGAAACTGCACTCTTATTCTGTAGCCTTTCTAGTAAATTGGAGTGCTGCAAGTAATTGCTACTACCACTAGTTGGCATTCACTATCGCAGTACCTCCCATAATAACGAGTGTCCTAAAACTGTTGTCACAGTCGAATGACGAAATGCTGCTGTTCAAAACTGCACTGACAGCGTGATGGCTTGTTAACGAGTTACAGAAATTCTCTGGAAGCACATTGTGCCCTTTATGTAGCACATAGACATTGTCCATTGGCAAAATGCTGAGACAAATGCTGTCTGCAACACTTCGTGTATAAAACCCCTTTTTCTGTCAACCAGTCATCGGCATGCGCAAACGTGTGCACATTCCATGTATAACAGATCTACTGTTGAAGCTACTACTTGTCATGTTGCTGTGATGATGTCACCAAAGAAATATGTTCACACCACTGTTGAAATGTGTGCTACATGTTTTAAGAGAGCTGTTAATATTGCAATGCTTCAGCTTGACACGTGCTGTTATGGCAGATAGTGAGCCTAGTCTGAGAATGTTTGGTGATGGGACACAAGGCGCCTCACACAGTTGCACATTATTTTTTGGCTAATAACTGTAAGAAAGGTGTCCCAGCACAAGTTTTGCCCTGATGAACCACGGCTGGCTAGATGCATGGCAGGCATGTTTAGAAATTAAGTCTATTGAAGTGATGGACTAGAAAGCCATCACTTCAATGAAACTCACTTCAAGCTTTGATGAAAGCTTGTGTGGTAGCAATTAATCATAGTCGGAGGTAAAATAGATGCCAACTAACACAAAACGGCAGTCGAAATGTTTTTTTTTTTTTTTCTTTTTGTAGTCTGCATCGATTTCACCTTTGACTACATTTCCAATTGCTTGTCAGGGTATAGGCTGTGCCATTTGTGCTGGTACACTAGGGAAATGGCTGGCCACCAAGAACAGATGTGTGCAAGCCTATGTTGCTTCTGCACATTATGTACGACTGCTGGTGCAGAGTTCGAGATAGTAATAGCACCTTAGTCTCAAGTGTTTGCAGAAATTTGCTGGCATCTTCTCAAGACAGAACTGTCATGTGCCAATGTGTGTGGGGAGCCTGTAGTTACAATGGACCCCAAGACACCGCAGTGCCAGAAATGTTCTTCACTTATCACACTAGTTAACAAGTAGAGGCACATGTATAATTGGAACATTTTTTTACCTTTATATTAATGAACTGCCATTGAAGGCAGTTCACCACTTTTGACTACACCTTATTGCAGGTGCACCCTTGAGTGCAGGTCTTACTAATATGGTAGACATTTGCTAAGCTATAGCACACCTGTTAATGTAGTGCTAAGATAATCATTCTACTTAATCAACGTCACCCTCATTGGACTTTTAGAGATTTAGTAGAAAAGGCAAGCTTTTGCATTGTCTGTTTAAGAGCAGGAGCTGAAACAGCCGATTGCATGTATTGGCGTATGGCTCAATGTCTTCAATAAAAATTGTCACCCTACACCTTTTGTGCTTTGTCATGCATCAAACTACTTGGGAGTTTTTGGATGTGGCATCCATCAGTTGTGTTCTTTTCGCCTTGTTCCAGCAAACATATTTTCATAAAGCCTTTGGCATGAAACTGAACACAAGTTCTTGAAGCATTTTGAATAGAAGGCAGCTATACCAGTGATTCATGTGTTATGCACTGGCATAAAGGTTCCATTTCACAGAACACTTACTGCCCCCTATAAGTGAGTGCAGCCAGTATTGTCAGTCAAATACCCACAGATTATATTTTTAAGGTATGCTGAAGGAAAAGAATTGTCAAGTTTGACTGGTAGACTGCAGTTGTAAGAGATCAGCTAAGTCATTTTTACCGTGTCTAGATGTTGCACACAACACTTAAGAAATATTCCCAAAAGCAGCTTGCTGCAACACTACAGATAGGAAATGACAAGAGAAGGCAGGTTTTTTTGTTCAATTCGAAAAGACTAGCAGCGTGCAAAAATAAAATGAAGTTGGAGGCAACTTATGCAGGCTCTCTTGTAGGTCTAGATCGGCAAGATTGTGGAGTGGTCTTTTAGGCATTTCCTTGCATCTTGCACAGTGGATTTTTCACATCCCTTGACCGACTTCAGCCGCAGCAGACCCTACAAATGCTCAGAGAATTGCGAAAGCACCAGCATTGGCCAGAGCGTATGAATCTAGACTTCACAAAGCTTCACTAAACACAGCCTCCCATTTCCAGGTAGTTCTGTGCCACTGAAACCCAAAAATTTTGGGTCATCAAATATGGTTACAAATGAATGAGAGCACAGCTGCACGGTATGACTGGCCTGTGGGTAGAACAATTTCGCCCGGACGTTTTGAATATGCCGAGCCGCCCGCAACTATTAAAACAACCAGCCAAGGAGGACACAACGGTGGAAAGACGTTAGCGTTTGTGCGTGCTTTCTATAAAGCCAGCCCCTGCCAACGAACTTCAGCTTTTGAGCAAGCTTGACTGTGTGTCGCCTTCCGTTAGGAGGCTTGTAGAGCTGACCGCTTTGTAACTCGTTACAAGGATCGCCTTTCGTCTCTGCCTGGGCCCCTCTTGCTGGTCAAGCTCCAGACTGCCAGGCCCATGATACCCCACCCAGTTCTGGGTGAACGATCCTAAACAATGGACTTCTTTTACAGGTGCAAAATTTATATCTTCATTGTGATGCAGCTGCGAAACAACATGCCAGACCTCTGGCCAAGCCCAGGAAACCTTTGCCTTCAAGCTTAGAACATTGCAACTTCGTGGTGCAAGATGCTATAAACAAATATTGATCTCGCAGCAGCAATGGAAAAGAACTCTGCTCATTGAGTGCTCCTATAGGAGGAAAAAAAAAAAAAGCAAAGCTGCAAAGTTGATGCAGACAGCAGCTACCGATATATGAATCGGATAATGTCACCCGAATGCGAGATGTTAGTATTGGATATTAACGCTTCCTGGTTGCACGCCATTTTCCCTAGTTAACACATTCTTCCCTGCTGGGGTGCAAGATACCCGTTATCTCAATACCACTATTGCTTATAGTCAGAAAAACGCCATACTAGTAGGCGACTTTAATTCTCACCATGTATCGTGGGGTTTCCGAACGGATACTTGTGGCAAATGGTTTTGGGATTGGACTTTATGAAATCATCTCTCCTCTTTAAATTCAGGAGTACATACTTTCGTTCGCGGTCAGTCACGTTCTGCCCTAGATCTTACGTTTGTCAGCTCGAGCATTTCAATCACCTCCTGGAACACAGTTGACTCCGGTACTAACAGTGATCATCTACCTATAATTTTTGAACTGGTTACTTCGTCAACTTTAGATAATCATGTGCACTTTTGTAAATTACTCAAAATTTAAAAATGCGTTAAAATCAGCTTTAAACGCTCAGGAAGGCATGGAGAAGGATATTAAGGCAATGAGCCTTTGTTCAATACTAAAACATCAAAAAAGTCTCAATTTGTCGTTCCATCTACTAAGGGTGGTTCACATTGTCCCTGGTGGAATTCTGACTGTTAGCGAGAGTTAGACGTCGAAAAGCTGCATGAAAAAAACTTTCATATAACCAATGCCCTGTAAATTGGGCTGATTTATTTATTTATTGATGTAGCTGCTACATTTAAATGAACAGTCGCAAAAGCTAAGGACGATTATGATTCGAAACATTACACATATCTATCTAAGTCTAGTAATAAAAAAGCTCTGTTTAAATTTCTCCGATCCCGTAAAGTTATACCAGCGCCAGTGAACGACTCAGTCGTTCTATCAACAAAGGAGTTAGAGTCACTTGAGAAAATTGCTAAAGGTCTAGCGCAAGGATTTTACACATAAATTGCCAACAGGGCTATCGCAACCTCCCTTGGGAGACGACTTTGTGGAAGTCACATTGACAGAGCTTGAAAACATAGATTATTACCGGCGTCAGCCCCAGGCCCAGATGGAATTACAACACGAATGCTAAAAGATTTGTTTGATTATGCGCCTCAAGACCTATTAAATATAGTAAATGTTTCTCTAAAAAATTCCTGGATTCCAAGAGAGTGGAGGGTAGCTAAAATTATTCCACTGTTGAAGAAAAAAACAGCTGGACTTAGCCTAGACAACATAAGGCCAATTTCACTTACTTCCAATGTCATAAAATTAATAGAAAGGATTGTTCATGGGCGCATAACTCATTCTATGCAGGACGATACAATTCTTGGTCCTTGTCAGATTGGATTTCGTCCCGGGCACTCGATATGGTGCGCTCATGTAGATCTAGACAGCCGCATTAAACTAGCTCGTTGCAAACGAGAGTATACAGCTTTGGCGACGCTGGATGTGGCAAAAGCATACGACACTGTAGAATTACTTATTCTATTCAATAAACTGAAGTCGACGAATTTACCAAAGTATATTGCTGCATGGATATATGAATTTATGAGAGATCGAGAATTTTATTGTTATCAACACAGCATTTCGGCGTCTTAAATACAAGCAAACAAGTGGTGTACCACAGGGTGCCATTCATTCACCCATTTTGTTTAAGATTTTGCTAAGCACAATTCCTTTGTCCAGGGAAGTGAACATTTATGTTTATGCAGACGATATCGCATTTTTTACATCTGCAACTAATGTACACTCACTGCACTAGTCGTTGCAGAATTACCTAGGAAGGCTTGAGACATGGCTAGATGAGTTACGTATGTCAATAAATGTTCATAAAAGTGCTGTACTAGTTTTCCCATTAACTGCACCAGTGCATATATCCCTCCAATATCACCAGGAAACCATTCCTCAAGTTGACTCGGCGAAATACCTTGGCGTCATATACGATGGCAAGCTCGTCTGGCACACTCACATTGAATATATCGCAATATAGGCAGAACGTGCCGTAGCTATGCTCCACGGGCTCAGTCCCCGTTGCTCTGGACTACGCAGGGATACTTTAATGATGATATATAAAATGTATATTCGGCCCATGTTAGAATTTGGTTGCGTGTTATTTTCCGGTGGTCCCGCATATAAAATTAAACCTCTGATGCTATTAGAAAGAAAATCCCTACGATTATGCCTTGGGCTACCTAGATTCCTTGCCAAACACTGTTATATCAGGAAGCTAATATACCCACTCTAGATTGTTGGTTACACATGCTTACTGTTCAGACTTTTTTTTTAAATTTATGAGTTTTCAAGGAGGCGTGTACAATACATATTTTTCTCTGAACCATCCGAGTTTTTTAACGTATCGTGGTTGCGATTACACAGAGATCAGATAATGTTTGTGCACACACAGTTACAACAATTGAATATGTCAGTATGTCAAGTTGGCCATTCGAATAATGATTTAACAGACCTCAAAATTTAATTCGAGGACATTTTTCCAAATGATGCTAAACTATTGCCTAGCAGACATTTAAATAATATATTAAAAGACCACCTAAACCAGCGAGCTACTGACAACATAATAGCTACCGATGCTTCCGTGTGCAATGAGAAGGCAGGAGTGGGGATCTTCTTCCATGGTCTTACTCTCTTCACCTTCCCGACTTCACACCCATTTTTCAGGCAGAATTAATAGCAATTATATTAGCCCTATGAAAGATTCCCCAAAACGATTCATTAGCTGTTATTGTAACTGACTCACTGTCTGTATGCACAGCACTTACAGCCTCGTCTAATTCAAAAATTTTGAGAACATTTTGTTCAATGGTTCCTTCATACTTGCGGCAAGTACACTTGCTTTGGGTACCGGGACATAGTGGTTTGCACTTGAATAAAATGGCTGATTCACTCGCACGAGCATCACTTAATGGCCCTATCATATCTGTCTTGCCGACATCAGCTTATGTCACCGCGGCTAGGCACAGAAATTTCTCTATATTGCAAAATTCTGCAAAATCCATTTTAACATCCTCTTATTTCCACCATCTTTGCTTCTCATGGAATAATAATTGGTGTACTTCAAGGCAATTGGTAGTTTCCATTACAAAATTGAGATGCTGTATACCGCCTTTAAATTTTTACTTACACAGGTCTGGTCTCGCTGTGTCCCCTCCATGTTCTTTTTGCAATGAATCCGAATCCATTGAACATTTTTTTCCTTTCGTGCCGCCGATTTTTAAGAGAAAGAAAAATCTTAGAAATGGCATTTCAGAAACTCGGCCTATTATTAACCTCACCAACCATTCTCTCCTTTGGGGAGACTTCACTGGGACACAGTCACAGGGATGCTTTTCTTGCAGTTTACAATTTCATTAGAGATAAAAAAAAAATTACCTTGCTGAATTTCTCGAATTATGAATTATTCCTATTATTTCACATGGCTAGGTGAGTTATGTATGTCATTAAATGTTAATAAAAGTGCTGTACTAGTACTGTATCTCAAAATTCTTGATAGTATTTTTATAACGACTACTATGCAGATTAAGTTTTTGTCAAATTTCTCATAAACATAGTTGAAATCGCCTGCTTCTTGGCCAATCCCCTGTAGTAGGCGTGAGCCAAAGTTTAGGAAACAAGACAAGATATGAATAGAAGTTATGCCTTCATGTTTTGCAATGCATTTTTAAATGAACCCGACGCACCTGCCTACTGCTCTATGGAGGCAGACTTTTACATGATTTTGATTATGGATTAAGTAATATCAGTTCTGCACTCTAATGCAATAATGTAGTTGGAGCTTTTAATAGTTTTTTGGTGCTTTAGCTAATGTACTTTGGCAAGCCAGCATACATTAAAGGGGTACTAAAGAAACACTGAATCAGTTTTGATGAAGTATTCTTAAAAACTATTTTCGTTGATTTCGCAGTAATAGTTTGACTATGAGAAGCGAAAATGATGGTCAAAGTTTTATTTCTCAATTTTGTACTGAAACTCCATGGACATCAGTGCAACATCATGAATTACAATGTATTTTTTTTTGTTCACATTCTTGGCCGTTGTGGTTCAGTAAGAGTTCTTGAAACATTTGAAGTTCAGCCTTTGCCTCTTAAGAATACAATGTAGTCCATTATTACGAAATGAAATTTCACTAGGCCCTAGCAGATGGCATCAAAATATCCTAACGCCACGACGAGCGGGTATGTGAATTTCAACGCAGCGTCGCCATCAGTCTCATTTTTACATTGTCAAGCATCATCTTGCGGTAAGAGTGACTTTTATGGGGGGGCATTGATGAAGTCTGTTTTACTAACTCAGCTCAAACCATTTTTTAGGTGCGAAACACCTTATGCACCCGGGTTGTCGGCATCTCCTGTCGTTTGTCGTCGCAGTAAGCAAGCGGCGTGCCGAGCGCTTCCGCGTTCGTCTTCCACAGCTGGCTGCATTGCCGCTCATCATTCCAGCGTAGAATTTCACTTCTCTTCTGTCGTCGTAATGGGGAGCCCGCGTTAACGGGGTCATGAGCCATTGCTTAAGGCAGTATGAGCCCATTAGCGGTGCATCACTGCATGCTTCGCACCTCCCCAGGTTTCAGGTTTTGTGGATCTGCATTTCGCTCAATGGGTCATTTGACACTTGCGCATTAAATTTAATTCACCACTCAAACCGAGCCTACGACTTGACTCGTGCTAACTATAATAATTAATAAAAACTAAAACAGTAAGAAAGGCGTCCATAATGGCCAAATTGGCGAGGGAGTTAAAGAAACGCTAATACTTCATGGCAGAAGACATCAAGCTTGTCCTAAAATAGTACTAGTGACAGCTTTTTAACCTGTCCCATTCTGTATCACAGATTTATGTGCATTTTAGCGGCCCATTTCTTTTCCTTTTTAATGTCCCTTTAAAGTTGACATCACTCAAGTAGACTTTAACCAGGAAGATTTTTTTTTCATTTGGTTCACAAAATGTGTGCCTTGTCAGCAGTTACACTCAGCACCAGAATTAAAACATACCTGTTTTTGCAGAGCATAAGCGACCACTCTTCAAAGTTGCCAGCACCTAAATCTGTCAATGCCACGCTGGCAGAGTGCGATGAGAACATCTGAACAGGAGGTTTGCATTGTCCTTTTATTTCAGAACTTTGAGTTCTCAGAGTCATTTCCATGGGAATGGGGAACCACATGATAATTTTGAAATCAACTTGTTCATTTGCCTTTCCTGACTGAAGCAATCAACAAGAGTTGCCAAACTGAGTCATAGGAGGAGGAGGAGGACAAAGAAGCATTTAAGGTAAGAAGCATTACTGTTTTACTGCCCGTAAACACTGTCTTCTTGTAAGAGCTAGATAGTAATAAATAGTTACGAAACACGCTTCACTAAACACATGGCCACCTGCCAGCTTGCGCTTGCCATCTCATCACTGTTACATGATTTCTGTCTTGAGGGGCGGGAAACACGACTTGGTCTGACTAAACTGAGTACTGCATGACATTTATGCCAAATATGGCTTATCAGAACAAATTGGCATTTTCAGAACAGAGGATTATGAAAGGGACAGATAAGGTGGAAAGTCCTGAAATGCACGGGGTGTTGTAGTGTGCTAAATGAGATGGGTGTACTTGGGAATGACAGCTTTCCCATTCTCCAAAAAATGATTCGTGACATACAAAAACAAATGGGTCTGTAACAACACATGGGGAGGAAAAAAGTTTGACAAGGTGCCACTCAGCAACGTGAGAGAGAACAGCAACAAGAATTTTAAAAAAGGCAGTGAGTACAAAAGAAAAAAAAAATGACAACTGAAGATAAGGTGAGAGAATTATCTACAAAAGCTGTCCTTGCTTGTGTTCTCCACTGTGGGAAGCGATCATGATACATACATACACATTCCTACATACATTTTCTTTCATCACCATACACACACACGAGACTTCCACATTTTTTCAACATCCTCTCTCACTAAACTTTTCCCTCCCTCGGGATACGAGAGGAGGGTGAGAAAAATTGAAACATCATTCCTAGCCCGTTTTTTGTTGCAATGTGTTGGTATGGTTCTCGCAGCAGACTTTCTTCCTTCACTTCAAATGAAAAGAGGGACAAAGAGAAATGAGACATAAAATGGAGAAGCAACGTCCCGTCTCTACTGACATCACGGGTTTCAGACGACTGTATAGCAGGAGGAGAGCGGCACAGTGACGTACATGCACAAAGAGTCAAGACACCCGATGAAGACACAGAGGAGAGAGAGTCCACGGAGGAAGAAAACCTTCCTGGCTGCCAACACCACTGCCAAGCACGACAACGGCGCCGTCCCAGTGACAACAACGCGGGAAGTGCAGGCCTGCACACTTGCACTTGGGAGTAGATAGCGGGCCCTGCCTCAAAAGGTCTCGGAGTTGGTCTTCTCGGCGTCTTGGGAGAGAACGTTCACCAGCGGGGCGACACAGTTGCTTGGAATAATGGTACCTGGGCAAGTCAAGAGGATTGAGTCATGCACTAGGACACAGTTGTGATGACAGAACTCGAGATGAAATTATGAACTGACTGCTATCACTGCCCATTGATTCTCGGTGAACTAAAATTAAGGAGAGTGGACATAGGCCTCACCAGTAATAATCGATGGGTTTAAGTGAGTGAGCCAAGATTGATGAAAGGCATTTTAACTGCCTTGGTTTCTTTCACATGCGCACAACTCTACATAGACATAGTGCGCTGGTATGGTGGTGTTATCACTCCTTGACGTCGTGTGCCACATGCTGTGCACACACTGCACATATTCCGTGCACCCCGCACACTGTGACGGTGGCACAAGAACATGAGTTGTTGGCGCTTCACGGCTTTAGGAGAATAGAAAGCATGAGTAAGATTCTTTAGCATAGTGCAACCATGTTACTGCCAACTTCGCAACTTTGTGCACTACCCGATTTTCACGGCACCTGCCAAAGTGCTCTGCGCTAATTAGTTGGCAGTTACTGGTTTGGCGACGTTAATATTACGAACACTTCACATAATGTACACTTCTGCAGGTTGGTTAGCTGTATGCTGGTGATCACGCTTCTAACTCCACAAAAGCAAAAAACACTGTGTGTTCTACCTTTCCCACATTTATTAGAATATAAGGCGAGGTGTTTTCCCCAGAATCCTTTTTCTGTAAGACACCCCCCCCCCCGTCTTAGATGTGAGGCTGATAAGATTCAGTTACTGTTTCAATATGGCTGCAGCTGCACCATATTTCCAGCGATCCAGATTTTATTAGACTGCAGCACAAACTGTAGTAAACTAACAAACCCTGGCAGGTGAGGCAGTATTGTATTTTTGCACGTATAACCCGCACCAAGATTTAGAAAAAATTTAGCAGTGAAGGCAGGGTGCAGGTTACACAAGGCCTATACACAGTTTTGGCCAGGAACTAAACATGAAAACTCATGTTCTGAGCAACGCCGTAACTGCCAAGCCACTGTTGTAATGCAAGGGAGCAATTGCAATAAAAACAATGCCATAGATATTTTGTTCTTGTCAAGAAAACAAAAGGTGTCAATTATGCACAATGTGGCTAAGGACGGGGAAATCAGGAGGTGACAGCTGCCTGAGACAGGAGCAGCAGGTTACATTAGGTATATTGCTACAATCACTGGTAGCTTACATGACCTACTAAGCTATTTCAAAATTGCAATCGCACAAGTCAGTGGCAGTTTCAAGGTTTACTACCAGGAACAAAAGTACCTTGAAGTACCCACACTGCTTTGAGTCATACTGCACTGGAGTTACTTTCCCACTGTCATCAGTTCCATATGCATACAACCTGGTTCTTTGCATGTTCTAATAATTCACAGCTTTGCATCAATACTTGCTTAACTTTTTTTTTTTTTTTCGTTTGGCAATTTCAGAGATCTTTTTTCTCTAGGGACAAATATAGGTGGTGTCTAAAACATGGCATCTCTGACGTGTTTCCAGCTCCTAAATTGTTTCTGGCCCATGCAGCCAGCAAAAGCATAGCCTTTGAGACCTGTTTCTGTTAGTACTTAGAGGCAACAGTCACTGGGGCATGGAATTGTGCACCACCTGTTCTCTAAACACAGTACACGTTTCTTGCTCTTCCCCACCTTTCCAGACAGAGAGCTGCTCTACCGTACTGCAAATGCACTCACCGACGATGCGCAAGTTATCCTCAGTCTTGAGGCGCACCACCTGCAGTTTGGAGGAATTGTGGTGGCCATGGACTGAGCTCAGCACGCTCTCCACCTTGGCCCAGACAGCCAGCACCGACCCGCTCAACACATGATAAGTGCGCCGCCTCAGCCCAATCTCGCACACCATGCCCATAGTCTTCTTGCGGCAGCTGTTGTACCTGTTTGACAAACAGGAGGAAGAGACCTTAAATGTTTGGCCCGAGCACAAACAAGCGTAATGCTCCCTCAAATGTACATGCACTTTAAGGGATATAAACTGTGTTCAACATTGTTTGAACTACTCTGCAGACAGGCTACCTTGAGCACATGGCTTTTGTTCTTAGGGCAACAGTCCATGTACACTCCACAGACATCACATACACACTGTGCGGAACCAATTTCTGCTTCAATGTTTATAATGTTAAAAAAAAAAAAACACTCGGAAAGCTTTGTATCAAATTAAATTTTTCTTCTGGGGTCAAAACAGAAATCTTCTTAGTGGTAAGCACACTTCCCTTGGCTTCATGTGAATCTATATTGAGTAGCAATTCTCTAAACACACAAATCTTCACACGTCACCAGTCTCACAAACCGAGCCAAATATTTTCTACTATGGCTATTGAAGCATTGGTCAATGCACAGGGGCATGTACAGCACAAGTCGCTCAGACAAAAAGCCAATACAATCTATTACAGATGATTTAAGATATATTGAACTCGAAGGGGTTTGCGAAATAGTTCTGTAGCAGCACCAGCAACGCGCAGAACTGTTGCCGACGCCGTCCGCAAGTCTTTGCAGCGCCCTTACGATGGCCCTTATCACATCATCAAGCGCAATGACAAGTTCTGTACGCTTGATTTGCACGGGCATCATGACACCGTCTCTATTGACAGCCTAAAAGCAGCTATCGTTGATAACTCACTGCCCCGTACAATTCCAGACCTTACCTCCCCTCTCATCCCCGTCGCCGCTACTTCGTTGCGCTCCACTGACCCCTTCCACGGCTACAACCAGCAGGCGTTGTTCCGTATCGTTCAAACTCCTGATTTTCACCGGGCCTCTTCACTAGCAGGGGGCCCATGTAGCAGCACCACCAACGCGCAGAACTGTTGTTGACAGCAGTTGCTGGTGGTGCTACAGTTCAAAAGTGCATACAGTAAAACCCCGGTGATATCATCACGGCTGGTAGGAATTTCGGTGCGATACGAATTCGTAACATTCCCCGGCCGAAATACAATGCTCTTAATACAAAAACACCGGCTGTTACGAATACGTTGCCGCGTCGCTGCGGATCTACAAACACTGTGAGCAGCGGCGGCCGAGCCAGCGGAGCAACCGGCACAGCGGGATCTGGGCGGGATCCATAGTCGCCAAGGAACCGGCTACGTCACGCGACGAGTGGACTGGGCGAAATCACAGCCCAGCTGGAAATCACTGACCAGCGGGAAGATGACGATTGTGGCAGCAGCCACGACGGCCAAAACGCTCCGTGCACTCGACGTGCTGAGGCGTTCAGTGGCATGCGAAAACATTCGTGAGATCACGCGTGCGCACTTTTACGCCTTCCAGAAGGCCATCGTTGACGATTTGGGCAAGAAGAAAACACACAAGGATAGTAGAACCTCGTTGATATGCTTTTCAAGGGACCACGAAAAAAAAAAAAAAGTTGCAGTTTCACCCGAAAGGCGAGGCAACGATTGCGATAACACATTAATAGACAGCTGTACGAAGTAAGTAGTTTTATCGGCGATATAAACTTGCAAACATAAACAAGAACCCATCTCGCTCGATGACCGCGGGTGTTTGCTGAGTAAGGAAGCGCGGCAGCAGCGGCTGTCTCTCGCTTCGACGTGAACATCGAAAGCACAGCGCGTACTAAGGTATCTGGCACTAGGCGCACTTTGTCAACATCGCAGATCGTTTTGAAGATGAGGCGCGCGCGGGTGCACGGTTTGCGCGCAGGCGCAGATCGCATTCAAGATACGCCATGTGATACGGCGCCGTATCAGCAAAGTGCCGGTCGCTTGTTGCAACGTATAAGCTGAGTGCACCATTAAATTTACGTGACCACCACATTCAAACACAACGTAATATGCAGGAAAATTACAGATTGGCAACGTATCAAAGGGAACTTAATACATGGAAGTAAATGTAGGATTTAGGTCGGGACCGCGAAACCGTGACGTAGCAGCCGGGAAAACGCAGCAGCAAGGAACGTATCAACGGGATTCCACTATTAGGAATTTTTTCTGCTAAAAATAAATTCATTTTTTCTTGATTTTGTGTATGTTTTGAGAATACGAATTTTGGGTGACATGAATATTTCACGTGACCTCGCTAGATTTATCACCGAGGTTTAACTGTAGATAATTTGAAACATAAAATATGCCCATCTGAAGCTTATCTGAAACCTCAGCACATCTCGGACAGATTCCCGAGAGAATGAAAAGTGGGAATTTACCCATTTGCTTCTTCAATGCCATGCTGAATGTACAAAAGTTAATTGCATGCGAATGTTGCATTCCACTTACGCTGCAGAGTGGTTGATATACTGATTGCACTGTTAACCCCAAAAACTCTCATCACCCAAATGAGAGACCGCTCTGCATCTCGTGCATGTCAAAGTGCTTGTTGCATGTTTATTACAGGATAACGTAGACATGGATGCAGTGCAGAAGTACTGTATAGATAATGTGCCATGCCATCAGTGCACTTGTACCTCGCACTGTGAATAGAGTGTGAACAGGAGTTCATTTCCCCACCAAATTTCTTCAGTGTAATGCATTTCAGACAATTTCACATAGAAAACTGAAACTGGACTGTAAAAGAAAGTGAATGACATGCCTTCACCAGACGCACAAGAGTGATCTGCTGTTTACGCTTCACCGTTGCGCGAGCATTGAGTCTTTATCAAAAGAAAGGAAAATTGGGCGAGTTGGCGTTGATTCATGGTAACAGCCAACGCGAATGAGGAGGACAAAGCCCAAGTACGGCTTTCCCAATCCACAACCTCACTGAACTGTTACGTGAGCGCGGCGCAGAAGTGGATGCTGCACAGTCAAGCATGACGACAAAGCCGTGACCGGCGGCTTTTGGCATGCATTGACGCTGCCTGGCATGGGAATACAACACATCTCATCTCACAGTGAAGCTACCAAAGCCTAGACCACACTGCATCTAATGCACCACACGGTAGCTTGACTGGCCAGCAGCACATCGGTCTGCAGATCGGGCGCACTGAAAAGAGCATGCAAGGACCACAAACAAAAAAAGCACTTGCTCGCCGCATACTTGTGCTTTAAGTTAACGAGGGTCTACTGCACTAAATGAACGAGAGTGGCATCAGTTTTCTCCATCACATGCTTATAAAGTCAACGCCTGATTTTTCGGACTCCCTGGGGACCGTGAAAATGTCCTCCACGACTCGAATCGCCACAGCAGCGGCGGGAGCGCGTATGTATATAAGGAACACATTTTATGATTAGTTAAACTGGTCCATTTACACTCTCGATGTGCTTCACCGCACCCAAGAGAAGGGAAGCGCAGTCGAGGACAGCAGAAAACTAGGTGGGGTGATGAAGTTAAGAAATTCACAGGCGCAAGTTGGAATCAGCTAGCGCAAGACAAGGGTAATTGGAGATCACAGGGAGAGGCCTTCGTTCTGCAGTGGACATAAATATAGGCTGATGATGATGCTTCACCGTAAACACTGAATATGCCTGACCATGTAACACCTCTGTATTGCGGCGAAGCTGACTTTTGGTTAATGTTTTTGACGCTGTCGATGAAGGTGGAGTCCGCGCCATTTGCCAACACAGGTGAATCTTTCAAATGAAAAACGCAGCACAGAACAGCAGGAAAGTGCTAGGCCTAACAAAGCAGTCGTCAAAGCAGCTAGGCCTGACGACAGCACAATATGACTAATATGGCTGCCAGTTGATCGATATGCAGCCTTGTTCAAGGCTGCGAGATAAATCAAAACGGCGGCGGCATTGGCTTAAATTATAGCTGTTTTGCACCTGTGGCCATTACAAAAAGTCTGAGAAATCAAACGAGCAAACAAGGAAAGGTGTCATAGTCTGAAATTTCAGATAGCCTTATATAGAACACGTTACAGTGCCACGAAGTCATCGGAATTATCAGGCATGTCCGAAAAATAGGGTCATTGACTGTAAATCAGAATATTGTATTAAATGAAAACACACCATAAGGGTCTTGCTGTTCTCCTGTTTGAGCAAACTTACCAGTAAATGTGACTACATGTGTTTTCAGATGATTCATACTGCTCTTTCCAATGGGGTTGTGCTTCATCTGGAGTGACCTGCAAATTGGGAAGAGAACAGTCAGGCCAACGACACCCAACACTTGTTGCACATGGAGGAAGGAGCAGATAATGGCATCTTACCTTTTTGTACTTGCTCTTTAACTCATTGAGGCTCTCCTGGCGAACCTGGAGACCTGTGTTTGGCCTGTACAGGCGGAACAGCCTTTCCTTTTTCTCCTTCGACCTCCGGGCTTGGTCCGCAACAGCCAGCACTGCCGTCTTCTTCCCACAACGCACCTGCATACCCAGAGAGAAAATGACAACAGCCATCTTTAAAAATGTTCACAAACGCACAAATATTTGCAACAGTAATACGTCAACATCTAGAATGGGTTTCACTGCTCATATCAAGGCAACACTTGCAAAAATATTTCAGCGGGTGGAGATAAAAAAATTTCACAGAACCAGGGGTCTGCGAATACTCGAATATTTGATTTTGAATTGAACAGTGATGTTCAAAAAATTAGATTCACAAATCCAGTATCTAGTATTTCATTCCTCAGTTTTCGGTGAATGACCCGGCCGTGGTCAGTGCCTTGATGTGCGGAGCGTAGGAATGCTGTGCAATCTCTATCGGTACAATGTTCGACCAGGTCGACCAGACAGATTGAAAGAATGCTACGTGAAAAGAGGGAACAACAAAAGCACTGCGTGTGGAAAGCATGGAAGCATGCGTGAAGATCGGGCCGATTACCAACTGGAAGGCACGTTTGATCATATCGAATACGCAAGTTCCGTGTTCACGTATGCAGATTTGTGCAAGTCGAAGTTTTCTGCCTACACGTGAGCACACAGACGAACTTGGCACACGTGCTAACAGATGCCGGCTGGTCGACCGCAGACCTGAACGCCGCTTAAACGGCCATCAATCTAACTTTCACGCATGATCTCGCGACCTATCACACATGAGCTACCTGTAGGAACATACTAGCGACAAGCTTTCCGCGACGGTATGCGGCCCGTCATTACATTAGCCAGTCGCGAATTTTTGTCACTGGCCTCCCCATTGACCACCCTGTCTAGCTTGTTAGGCCTAATTGGAGCTGCGTCCTCAGGTTTCAGCGACTATAGTTACATACTGAATCAATACAGATATATTCACAGCAGTGACAAGATCCTCAGAAAGTCACCAAACTGCTTCGCCAATGAAAGCGAGTGTGCAGGATGACCGCTGTTCACGGCCGCCATTTTTTCGAAACACCTTATGGTGGCCCCTCTTCCGAACGCCGTACATACGCACACAATGGTCTCTTTTCATAGGTTCGAGTGACAAGTGTGGGGGTATTCCCCAACCCGTAGCATGTGCTATCCCAGCTACGTAGGGTTCGAGCGAATAAGGCAACAAGCGAGTCAACTCAACGTTTATTGCTGCGGGCAATAAAGTACACTTGCAGAAGGAAGTCCGCTCTGAACAATAAGTAATAAATAGGCTTGCCTCGTTGCGTGTGATAGTCACGCAAGTGAGGTCACTCACGGGTTACAGCAGGTAAAATCCGTCCCGGCAGGTTTGGTGTAGCGAGGTCAGAGAGACCCGGGGGTCTCTCGGATGCGCTCTTTTATACCTTGTTACTTTTTCGCGAGGGGAATGTCCTCCTCGCTCGTCGGATATCTTCCCTCTTCCCGCGCGGGTACGCGTGTCACGAGAGGGCTAAGTGCCTCTCTCTCGTGTCCGCCCGGCTCCCGCTGCGCGCGCTACGTGTGCATGCGACGAGCGTACGCGGGAGAAGATAGGCGCGCGTGCTCCCCACACCAGTCACAAGACTAGCTTTGGCTGTACATGGCGGGCTTGAAAATATTGTGCGACTAGTGTGCTGAAACCCGGCCTTCTGACTTGAGAACTCTTTACTGTCGGCACCGCGGTCAACCGTTAAGCAGTGCAAAGTGATGTGATGCGCATTCCCTGCTTTTGTCTGCTGTGCAGATTGACCTTAACGAGCTGACGATAACCCCGAGAAACCTCCTACAAGATAGAAAAAACCTCCCGTTTCCCGAAAAAAACAACAACTGGAAAGCAAAACTTTCCAAGCAATAGATGATTGCCATTAAGCACAGCATGGCTCACTATTAAAATGAAAACCCGATGGGTATCTAGGACAACTTTGTTATTTCTTCAACTTCAGAAAGAAAAAAAGCACTTGTTTCTATTCGACAGACATTTTATCAATAGCCGCTGTAAATTGCAAATATGTAAAATAAACCCTTTTTTCTCTCGCTCTTACTCCCGGACGTACTCATCCCTTTGGCTGAAGGATCACCGGCCTAAACGCTACCCGAGTCTTAACAGAGGCGGCAATGTGCAACACGATTAAAAGCTTTGGAAAAGTCAAGGAATAAGCAGTCGGTCTGTAAGTAGTGATTCAAATGTTGATATTCGGTTGTAAACACAAATAACTTGTGTCTCAGCACGAAAAGCCATTTTCTGAACCCGTGTTGATTTTGCTGGAAGGGAAATACCAA